>NW_026735239.1:0-150734 GCF_949786415.1 Peromyscus eremicus | reverse complement strand
TGTGTAGGAAGCACAGTTCTTTTGTTCTGAGAAAGCTCACTGTTCGGACCCAATAGGAAACACAGTAGAGTAGAAGAGTGCTCTTTTCTCTAAAGCAGAGTGTGTTTCTTGTAAGGTGAGCTAGCGTTTGTTTCCCAGACCTAAATGGAGTTGAGTCACATGCAGTTTTTTGTCCTAGGACCAAGAGTTGTTTTCTGGTAAGACGAGTCACTATTGTGCTCCAATTGCCATACACAGTGCAAATAGCACTCGCGTCTCTTTCCCGCAAGTACAGTGTATTGGACTGAAGAGGAGCTACTGTTCTTGTCAGTTTCCTAAGCAGAGTTGAACTAGATATGGTCGATGTGTGTAGGAAGCACAGTTCTTTTGTTCTGAGCAAGCTCACTGTTTGGACCCTATAGGAAAACACAGTAGAGTAGAAGAGTGCTCTTTTCTCAAAAGCAGAGAGTGTTTCATGGAAGGCGAGCTAGCATTTGTTTCCCAGTCCTAAATGGAGTTGAATCACATGCAGTTTCTGGTCCTACGAGCAAGAGTTGTTTTCTGGTAAGGAAAGTCACTATTGCGCTCCCATTGCCATACACAGTGCAAATAGCACTCGCGTCTGTTCCCAGCAAGTACAGTGTATCGGACTGAAGAGGAGCATCTGTTCTTGTCAGTTTCCTAAGCAGAATTGAACTAGATATGGCCCGTGTGTGTAGGAAGCACAGTTCTTTTGTTCTGAACAAGCTCACTGTTTTGGCCCTATAGGAAACACAGTAGAGTAGAAGAGTGCCCTTTTCTCAAAAGCAGAGTGTGTTTTTTTGTAAGGCAAGCTATCATTTGTTTCCCAGTCCTAAGTGGAGTTGAATCACATGCAGTTTCTGGTCCTACGAGCAAGAGTTGTTTTCTGGTAAGGAAAGTCACTATTGTGCTCCCTTTGCCATGCACAGTGCAAATAGCACTCGCGTCTGTTCCCAGCAAGTACACTGTATTGGACTGAAGAGGAGCTACTGTTCTTGTCAGGTTCCTAAGCAGAGTTGAACTAGATATGGCCCGTGTGTGTAGGAAGCACAGTTCTTTTGTTCTGAGCAAGCTCACTGTTTTGGCCTTATAGGAAACACAGTAGAGTAGAAGAGTGCTCTTTTCTCTAAAGCAGATTGTGTTTCTTGTAAGGCGAGCTAGCGTTTGTTTCCCAGTCCTAAATGGAGTTGAATCACATGCAATTTCTGGTCCTATGAGCAAGAGTTGTTTTATGATAAGAATAGTCACTATTGCGCTTACCATTGTCATACACAGGACAAAGAGCACTGGCGTCTGTTCCCAGCAGTACAGTGTATTGGACTGAAGAGGAGCTACTGTTCTTGTCAGGTTCCTAAGCAGAATTGAACTAGATATGGCTGTGTGTGTAGGAAGCACAGTTCTTTTGTTCTAAGAAAGCTCATTGTTCGGACCCCATAGGAAACATCAGTAGAGTAGAAGAGTGCTCTTTTCTCTAAAGCAGAGTGTGTTTTCTTGTAAGGCGAGCTAGCATTTGTTTCCCAGACCTAAATGGAGTTGAGTCACATGCAGTTTTTTGTCCTACGAGCAAGAGTTTTTTTCTGGTAAGACGAGTCACTATTGTGCTCCCAATTGCCATACACAGAGCAAATAGCACTCGCGTCTCTTTCCCCGCAAGTACAGAGTATTGGACTGAAGAGAAGCTACTGTTCTTGTCAGTTTCCTAAGCAGAGTTGAACTAGATATGGGTCGATGTGTGTAGGAAGCACTGTTCTTTTGTTCTGAGCAAGCTCACTGTTTGGACCCTATAGGAAACACAGTAGAGTAGAAGAGTGCTCTTTTCTCAAAAGCAGAGAGTGTTTCATGTAAGGCGTGCTAGGCATTTGTTTCCCAGTCCTAAACGGAGTTGAATCACATGCAGTTTCTGGTCCTACGAGCAAGAGTTGTTTTCTGGTAAGGAAAGTAACTATTGCGCTCTCCCATTGCCATACACAGTGCAAATAGCACTCGCGTCTGTTCCCAGCAAGTACAGTGTATCGGACTGAAGAGGAGCTACTCTTCTTGTGAGTTTCCTAAGCAGAATTGAACTAGATATGGACCCGTGTGTGTAGGAAGCACAGTTCTTTTGTTCTGAGCAAGCTCACTGTTTTGGCCGTATAGGAAACACAGTAGAGTAGAAGAGTGCTCTTTTCTCTAAAGCAGAGTTTGTTTTCTTGTAAGGGCGAGCTAGCATTTGTTTCCCAGTCCTAAATGGAGTTGAATCACATGCAGTTTCTGTCCTACGAGCAAGAGTTGTTTTATGGTTAAAATAGTTACTATTGTGCTGCCATTGCCACACACAGGACAAATAGCACTGGCTTCTGTTCGCAGCAAGTACAGTGTATTGGACTGAAGAGGAGCTACTGTTCTTGTCAGGTTCCTAAGCAGAATTGAACTAGATATGGCTGTGTGTGTAGGAAGCACAGTTCTTTTGTTCTGAGAAAGCTCACTGTTCGGACCCCATAGGAAACACAGTAGAGTAGAAGAGTGCTCTTTTCTCTAAATCAGAGTGTGTTTCTTGTAAGGCGAGCTAGCGTTTGTTTCCCAGACCTAAATGGAGTTGAGTCACATGCAGTTTTTTGTCCTACGAGCAAGAGTTGTTTTCTGGTAAGACGAGTCACTATTGTGCTCCAATTGCCATACACAGAGCAAATAGCACTTGCGTGTCTTTCCCGCAAGTACAGTGTATTGGACTGAAGAGGAGCTACTGTTCTTGTCAGTTTCCTAAGCAGAGTTGAACTAGATACGGTGATGTGTGTAGGAAGCACAGTTCTTTTGTTCTGAGCAAGCTCACTGTTTGGACCCTATAGGAAACACAGTAGTGTAGAAGAGTGCTCTTTTCTCAAAAGCAGAGAGTGTTTCATGTAAGGCGAGCTAGCATTTGTTTCCCAGTCCTAAACGGAGTTGAATCACATGCAGTTTCTGGTCCTACGAGCAAGAGTTGTTTTCTAGGTAAAGAAAGTCACTATTGCGCTCCCATTGCCATACACAGTGCAAATAGCACTCGCGTCTGTTCCCAGCAAGTACAGTGTATCGGACTGAAGAGGAGCTACTGTTCTTGTCAGTTTCCTAAGCAGAATTGAACTAGATATGGCCCGTGTGTGTAGGAAGCACAGTTCTTTTGTTCTGAGCAAGCTCACTGTTTTGGCCCTATAGGAAACACAGTAGAGTAGAAGTGTGCTCTTTTCTCTAAAGCAGATTGTGTTTCTTGTAAGGCGAGCTAGCGTTTGTTTTCCCAGTCCTAAATGGAGTAGAATCACATGCAGTTTCTGCTCCTACGAGCAAGAGTTGATTTATGATAAGAATAGTCACTATTGCGCTACCATTGTCATACACAGGGACAAATAGCACTGGCGTCTGTTACCAGCAGTACAGTGTATTGGACTGAAGAGGAGCTACTGTTCTTGTCAGGTTCCTAAGCAGAATTGAACTAGATATGGCTGTGTGTGTAGGAAGCACAGTTCTTTTGTTCTGAGCAAGCTCACTGTTTGGACCCCATAGGAAACACAGTAGAGTAGAAGAGTGCTCTTTTCTCAAAAGCAGAGAGTGTTTCATGTAAGGCGAGCTAGCATTTGTTTCCCAGTCCTAAACGGAGTTGAATCACATGCAGTTTCTGGTCCTACGAGCAAGAGATGTTTTCTAGTAAGGAAAGTCACTATTGCGCTCCCATTGCCATACACAGTGCAAATAGCACTCGCGTCTGTTCCCAGCAAGTACAGTGTATCGGACTTAAGAGTAGCTACTGTTCTTGTCAGTTTCCTAAGCAGAATTGAACTAGATATGGCCCGTGTGTGTAGGAAGCACAGTTCTTTTGTTCTGAGCAAGCTCACTGTTTTGGCCTTATAGGAAACACAGTAGAGTAGACGAGTGCTCTTTTCTCTAAAGCAGATTGTGTTTCAAGTAAGGCGAGCTAGCGTTTGTTTCCCAGTCCTAAATGGAGTTGAATCACATGCAGTTTCTGGTCCTACGAGCAAGAGTTGTTTTATGATAAGAATAGTCACTATTGCGCTACCATTGTCATACACAGGACAAATAGCACTGGCGTCTGTTCCCAGCAGTACAGTGTATTGGACTGAAGAGGAGCTACTGTTCTTGTCAGGTTCCTAAGCAAATTGAACTAGATATGGCTGTGTGTGTAGGAAGCACAGTTCTTTTGTTCTGAGAAAGCTTACTGTTCGGACCCCATAGGAAACACAGTAGAGTAGAAGAGTGCTCTTTCCTCTAAAGCAGAGTGTGTTTCTTGTAAGGCGAGCCAGCGTTTGTTTCCCAGACCTAAATGGAGTTGAGTCACATGCAGTTTTTTGTCCTACGAGCAAGAGTTGTTTTCTGGTAAGACGAGTCACTATTGAGCTCCAATTGCCATACACAATGCAAATAGCACTCGCGTCTCTTCCCCGCAAGTACAGTGTATTGGACTGAAGAGGAGCTACTGTTCTTGTCAGTTTCCTAAGCAGAGTTGAACTAGATATGGTCGATGTGTGTAGGAAGCACAGTTCTTTTGTTCTGAGCAAGCTCACTGTTTGGACCCTATAGGAAACACAGTAGAGTAGAAGAGTGCTCTTTTCTCAAAAGCAGAGAGTGTTTCATGTAAGGCGAGCTAGCATTTGTTTCCCAGTCCTAAACGGAGTTGAATCACATGCAGTTTCTGATCCTACGAGCAAGAATTGTTTTCTGGTAAGGAAAGTCACTATTGCGCTCCCATTGCCATACACAGTGCAAATAGCACTCGCCTCTGTTCCCAGCAAGTACAGTGTATCGGACTGAAGAGGAGCTACTGTTCTTGTCAGTTTCCTAAGCAGAATTGAACTAGATATGGCCCGTGTGTGTAGGAAGCACAGTTCTTTTGTTCTGAGCAAGCTCACTGTTTTGGCCCTATAGGAAACACAGTAGAGTAGAAGAGTGCTCTTTTCTCTAAAGCAGATTGTGTTTCTTGTAAGGCGAGCTAGCGTTTGTTTCCCAGTCCTAAATGGAGTTGAATCACATGCAGTTTCTGCTCCTACGAGCAAGAGTTGATTTATGATAAGAATAGTAACTATTGCGCTACCATTGTCATACACAGGACAAATAGCACTGGCGTCTGTTACCAGCAGTACAGTGTATTGGACTGAAGAGGAGCTACTGTTCTTGTCAGGTTCCTAAGCAGAATTGAACTAGATATGGCTGTGTGTGTAGGAAGCACAGTTCTTTTGTTCTGGGAAAGCTCACTGTTTTGGCCCTATAGGAAACACAGTAGAGTAGAAGAGTGCTCTTTTCTCAAAAGCAGAGTGTGTTTTTTGTAAGGCAAGCTATCATTTGATTCCCAGTCCTAAATGGAGTTGAATAACATGCAGTTTTTGGTCCTACGAGCAAGAGTTGTTTTCTGGTAAGTAAAGTCACTATTGTGCTCCCTTTGCCATACACAGTGCAAATAGCACTGGCGTCTGTTCCCTGCAAGTACAGTGTATTGGACTGAAGAGGAGCTACTGTTCTTGTCAGGTTCCTAAGCAGAATTGAACTAGATATGGCTGTGTGTGTAGGAAGCACAGTTCTTTTGTTCTGAGCAAGCTCACTGTTTGGACCCCATAGGAAACACAGTAGAGTAGAAGAGTGCTCTTTTCTCAAAAGCAGAGAGTGTTTCATGTAAGGCGAGCTAGCATTTGTTTCCCAGTCCTAAACGGAGTTGAATCACATGCAGTTTCTGGTCGTACGAGCAAGAGATGTTTTCTGGTAAGGAAAGTCACTATTGCGCTCCCATTGCCATACACAGTGCAAATAGCACTCGCGTCTGTTCCCAGCAAGTACAGTGTATCGGAATGAAGAGGAGCTACTGTTCTTGTCAGTTTCCTAAGCAGAGTTGAACTAGATATGGCCCGTGTGTGTAGGAAGCACAGTTCTTTTGTTCTGAGCAAGCTCACTGTTTTGGCCTTATAGGAAAAACAGTAGAGTAGAAGAGTGCTCTTTTCTCTAAAGCAGATTGTGTTTCAAGTAAGGCGAGCTAGCGTTTGTTTCCCAGTCCTAAATGGAATTGAATCACATGCAGTTTCTGGTCCTACAAGCAAGAGTTGTTTTATGATAAGAATAGTCACTATTGCGCTACCATTGTCATACACAGGACAAAGAGCACTGGCGTCTGTTCCCAGCAGTACAGTGTATTGGACTGAAGAGGAGCTACTGTTCTTGTCAGGTTCCTAAGCAGAATTGAACTAGATATGGCTGTGTGTGTAGGAAGCACAGTTCTTTTGTTCTGAGAAAGCTCATTGTTCGGACCCCATAGGAAACACAGTAGAGTAGAAGAGTGCTCTTTTCTCTAAAGCAGAGTGTGTTTCTTGTAAGGCGAGCTAGCGTTTGTTTCCCAGACCTAAATGGAGTTGAGTCACATGCAGTTTTTTGTCCTACGAGCAAGAGTTGTTTTCTGGTAAGACGAGTCACTATTGTGCTCCAATTGCCATACACAGAGCAAATAGCACTCGCGTCTCTTTCCCGCAAGTACAGTGTATTGGACTGAAGAGGAGCTACTGTTCTTGTCAGTTTCCTAAGCAGAGTTGAACTAGATATGGTCGATGTGTGTAGGAAGCACAGTTCTTTTGTTCTGAGCAAGCTCACTGTTTGGACCCTATAGGAAACACAGTAGAGTAGAAGAGTGCTCTTTTCTCAAAAGCAGAGAGTGTTTCATGTAAGGCGAGCTAGCATTTGTTTCCCAGTCCTAAACGGAGTTGAATCACATGCAGTTTCTGGTCCTACGAGCAAGAGTTGTTTTCTGGTAAGGAAAGTCACTATTGCGCTCCCATTGCCATACACAGTGCAAATAGCACTCGCGTCTGTTCCCAGCAAGTACAGTGTATCGGACTGAAGAGGAGCTACTGTTCTTGTCAGTTTCCTAAGCAGAATTGAACTAGATATGGCCCGTGTGTGTAGGAAGCACAGTTCTTTTGTTCTGAGCAAGCTCACTGTTTTGGCCCTATAGGAAACACAGTAGAGGAGAAGAGTGCTCTTTTCTCTAAAGCAGAGTGTGTTTCTTGTAAGGCGAGCTAGCGTTTGTTTCCCAGTCCTAAATGGAGTGGAATCACATGCAGTTTCTGTCCTACGAGCAAGAGTTGTTTTATGGTTAAAATAGTCACTATTGTGCTGCCATTGCCACACACAGGACAAATAACACTGGCGTCTGTTCGCAGCAAGTACAGTGTATTGGACTGAAGAGGAGCTACTGTTCTTGTCAGGTTCCTAAGCAGAATTGAACTAGATATGGCTGTGTGTGTAGGAAGCACAGTTCTTTTGTTCTGAGAAAGCTCACTGTTCGGACCCAATAGGAAACACAGTAGAGTAGAAGAGTGCTCTTTTCTCTAAAGCAGAGTGTGTTTCTTGTAAGGTGAGCTAGCGTTTGTTTCCCAGACCTAAATGGAGTTGAGTCACATGCAGTTTTTTGTCCTAGGACCAAGAGTTGTTTTCTGGTAAGACGAGTCACTATTGTGCTCCAATTGCCATACACAGTGCAAATAGCACTCGCGTCTCTTTCCCGCAAGTACAGTGTATTGGACTGAAGAGGAGCTACTGTTCTTGTCAGTTTCCTAAGCAGAGTTGAACTAGATATGGTCGATGTGTGTAGGAAGCACAGTTCTTTTGTTCTGAGCAAGCTCACTGTTTGGACCCTATAGGAAACACAGTAGAGTAGAAGAGTGCTCTTTTCTCAAAAGCAGAGAGTGTTTCATGGAAGGCGAGCTAGCATTTGTTTCCCAGTCCTAAATGGAGTTGAATCACATGCAGTTTCTGGTCCTACGAGCAAGAGTTGTTTTCTGGTAAGGAAAGTCACTATTGCGCTCCCATTGCCATACACAGTGCAAATAGCACTCGCGTCTGTTCCCAGCAAGTACAGTGTATCGGACTGAAGAGGAGCATCTGTTCTTGTCAGTTTCCTAAGCAGAATTGAACTAGATATGGCCCGTGTGTGTAGGAAGCACAGTTCTTTTGTTCTGAACAAGCTCACTGTTTTGGCCCTATAGGAAACACAGTAGAGTAGAAGAGTGCTCTTTTCTCAAAAGCAGAGTGTGTTTTTTGTAAGGCAAGCTATCATTTGTTTCCCAGTCCTAAGTGGAGTTGAATCACATGCAGTTTCTGGTCCTACGAGCAAGAGTTGTTTTCTGGTAAGGAAAGTCACTATTGTGCTCCCTTTGCCATGCACAGTGCAAATAGCACTCGCGTCTGTTCCCAGCAAGTACACTGTATTGGACTGAAGAGGAGCTACTGTTCTTGTCAGGTTCCTAAGCAGAGTTGAACTAGATATGGCCCGTGTGTGTAGGAAGCACAGTTCTTTTGTTCTGAGCAAGCTCACTGTTTTGGCCTTATAGGAAACACAGTAGAGTAGAAGAGTGCTCTTTTCTCTAAAGCAGATTGTGTTTCTTGTAAGGCGAGCTAGCGTTTGTTTCCCAGTCCTAAATGGAGTTGAATCACATGCAATTTCTGGTCCTATGAGCAAGAGTTGTTTTATGATAAGAATAGTCACTATTGCGCTACCATTGTCATACACAGGACAAAGAGCACTGGCGTCTGTTCCCAGCAGTACAGTGTATTGGACTGAAGAGGAGCTACTGTTCTTGTCAGGTTCCTAAGCAGAATTGAACTAGATATGGCTGTGTGTGTAGGAAGCACAGTTCTTTTGTTCTAAGAAAGCTCATTGTTCGGACCCCATAGGAAACACAGTAGAGTAGAAGAGTGCTCTTTTCTCTAAAGCAGAGTGTGTTTCTTGTAAGGCGAGCTAGCATTTGTTTCCCAGACCTAAATGGAGTTGAGTCACATGCAGTTTTTTGTCCTACGAGCAAGAGTTTTTTTCTGGTAAGACGAGTCACTATTGTGCTCCAATTGCCATACACAGAGCAAATAGCACTCGCGTCTCTTTCCCGCAAGTACAGAGTATTGGACTGAAGAGAAGCTACTGTTCTTGTCAGTTTCCTAAGCAGAGTTGAACTAGATATGGTCGATGTGTGTAGGAAGCACTGTTCTTTTGTTCTGAGCAAGCTCACTGTTTGGACCCTATAGGAAACACAGTAGAGTAGAAGAGTGCTCTTTTCTCAAAAGCAGAGAGTGTTTCATGTAAGGCGTGCTAGCATTTGTTTCCCAGTCCTAAACGGAGTTGAATCACATGCAGTTTCTGGTCCTACGAGCAAGAGTTGTTTTCTGGTAAGGAAAGTAACTATTGCGCTCCCATTGCCATACACAGTGCAAATAGCACTCGCGTCTGTTCCCAGCAAGTACAGTGTATCGGACTGAAGAGGAGCTACTCTTCTTGTCAGTTTCCTAAGCAGAATTGAACTAGATATGGCCCGTGTGTGTAGGAAGCACAGTTCTTTTGTTCTGAGCAAGCTCACTGTTTTGGCCGTATAGGAAACACAGTAGAGTAGAAGAGTGCTCTTTTCTCTAAAGCAGAGTTTGTTTCTTGTAAGGCGAGCTAGCATTTGTTTCCCAGTCCTAAATGGAGTTGAATCACATGCAGTTTCTGTCCTACGAGCAAGAGTTGTTTTATGGTTAAAATAGTCACTATTGTGCTGCCATTGCCACACACAGGACAAATAGCACTGGCTTCTGTTCGCAGCAAGTACAGTGTATTGGACTGAAGAGGAGCTACTGTTCTTGTCAGGTTCCTAAGCAGAATTGAACTAGATATGGCTGTGTGTGTAGGAAGCACAGTTCTTTTGTTCTGAGAAAGCTCACTGTTCGGACCCCATAGGAAACACAGTAGAGTAGAAGAGTGCTCTTTTCTCTAAATCAGAGTGTGTTTCTTGTAAGGCGAGCTAGCGTTTGTTTCCCAGACCTAAATGGAGTTGAGTCACATGCAGTTTTTTGTCCTACGACCAAGAGTTGTTTTCTGGTAAGACGAGTCACTATTGTGCTCCAATTGCCATACACAGAGCAAATAGCACTCGCGTCTCTTTCCCGCAAGTACAGTGTATTGGACTGAAGAGGAGCTACTCTTCTTGTCAGTTTCCTAAGCAGATTTGAACTAGATATGGTCGATGTGTGTAGGAAGCACAGTTCTTTTGTTCTGAGCAAGCTCATTTTTTGGACCCTATAGGAAACACAGTAGAGTAGAAGAGTGCTCTTTTCTCAAAAGCAGAGAGTGTTTCATGGAAGGCGAGCTAGCATTTGTTTCCCAGTCCTAAACGGAGTTGAATCACATGCAGTTTCTGGTCCTACGAGCAAGAGTTGTTTTCTGGTAAGGAAAGTCACTATTGCGCTCCCATTGCCATACACAGTGCAAATAGCACTCGCGTCTGTTCCCAGCAAGTACAGTGTATCGGACTGAAGAGGAGCATGTGTTCTTGTCAGTTTCCTAAGCAGAATTGAACTAGATATGGCTGTGTGTGTAGGAAGCACAGTTCTTTTGTTCTGAGAAAGCTCACTGTTCGGACCCAATAGGAAACACAGTAGAGTAGAAGAGTGCTCTTTTCTCTAAAGCAGAGTGTGTTTCTTGTAAGGCGAGCTAGCGTTTGTTTCCCAGACCTAAATGGAGTTGAGTCACATGCAGTTTTTTGTCCTAGGACCAAGAGTTGTTTTCTGGTAAGACGAGTCACTATTGTGCTCCAATTGCCATACACAGTGCAAATAGCACTCGCGTCTCTTTCCCGCAAGTACAGTGTATTGGACTGAAGAGGAGCTACTGTTCTTGTCAGTTTCCTAAGCAGAGTTGAACTAGATATGTTCGATGTGTGTAGGAATCACAGTTCCTTTGTTCTGAGCAAGCTCACTGTTTGGACCCTATAGGAAACACAGTAGAGTAGAAGAGTGCTCTTTTCTCAAAAGCAGAGAGTGTTTCATGGAAGGCGAGCTAGCATTTGTTTCCCAGTCCTAAATGGAGCTGAATCACATGCAGTTTCTGGTCCTACGAGCAAGAGTTGTTTTCTGGTAAGGAAAGTCACTATTGCGCTCCCATTGCCATACACAGTGCAAATAGCACTCGCGTCTGTTCCCAGCAAGTACAGTGTATCGGACTGAAGAGGAGCTACTGTTCTTGTCAGTTTCCTAAGCAGAGTTGAACTAGATATGGCCCGTGTGTGTAGGAAGCACAGTTCTTTTGTTCTGAGCAAGCTCACTGTTTTGGCCCTATAGGAAACACAGTAGAGTAGAAGAGTGCTCTTTTCTCAAAAGCAGAGTGTGTTTTTTGTAAGGCAAGCTATCATTTGTTTCCCAGTCCTAAATGGAGTTGAATCACATGCAGTTTCTGGTCCTACGAGCAAGAGTTGTTTTCTGGTAAGGAAAGTCACTATTGTGCTCCCTTTGCCATGCACAGTGCAAATAGCACTCGCGTCTGTTCCCAGCAAGTACACTGTATTGGACTGAAGAGGAGCTACTGTTCTTGTCAGGTTCCTAAGCAGAATTGAACTAGATATGGCTGTGTGTGTAGGAAGCACAGTTCTTTTGTTCTGAGCAAGCTCACTCTTTTGGCCCTATAGGAAACACAGTAGAGTAGAAGAGTGCTCTTTTCTCAAAAGCAGAGAGTGTTTCATGTAAGGCGAGCTAGCATTTGTTTCCCAGTCCTAAACGGAGTTGAATCACATGCAGTTTCTGGTCCTACGAGCAAGGGATGTTTTCTGGTAAGGAAAGTCACTATTGCGCTCCCATTGCCATACACAGTGCAAATAGCACTCGCGTCTGTTCCCAGCAAGTACAGTGTATCGGACTGAAGAGGAGCTACTGTTCTTGTCAGTTTCCTAAGCAGAGTTGAACTAGATATGGCCCGTGTGTGTAGGAAGCACAGTTCTTTTGTTCTGAGCAAGCTCACTGTTTTGGCCTTATAGGAAACACAGTAGAGTAGAAGAGTGCTCTTTTCTCTAAAGCAGATTGTGTTTCAAGTAAGGCGAGCTAGCGTTTGTTTCCCAGTCCTAAATGGAGCTGAATCACATGCAGTTTCTGGTCCTACGAGCAAGAGTTGTTTTATGATAAGAATAGTCACTATTGCGCTACCATTGTCATACACAGGACAAAGAGCACTGGCGTCTGTTCCCAGCAGTGCAGTGTATTGGACTGAAGAGGAGCTACTGTTCTTGTCAGGTTCCTAAGCAGAATTGAACTAGATATGGCTGTGTGTGTAGGAAGCACAGTTCTTTTGTTCTGAGAAAGCTCATTGTTCGGACCCCATAGGAAACACAGTAGAGTAGAAGAGTGCTCTTTTCTCTAAAGCAGAGTGTGTTTCTTGTAAGGCGAGCTAGCGTTTGTTTCCCAGACCTAAATGGAGTTGAGTCACATGCAGTTTTTTGTCCTACGAGCAAGAGTTGTTTTCTGGTAAGACGAGTCACTATTGTGCTCCAATTGCCATACACAGAGCAAATAGCACTTGCGTCTCTTTCCCGCAAGTACAGTGTATTGGACTGAAGAGGAGCTACTGTTCTTGTCAGTTTCCTAAGCAGAGTTGAACTAGATATGGTCGATGTGTGTAGGAAGCACAGTTCTTTTGTTCTGAGCAAGCTCACTGTTTTGGCCCTATAGGAAACACAGTAGAGTAGAAGAGTGCTCTTTTCTCTAAAGCAGATTGTGTTTCTTGTAAGGCGAGCTAGCGTTTGTTTCCCAGTCCTAAATGGAGTAGAATCACATGCAGTTTCTGCTCCTACGAGCAAGAGTTGATTTATGATAAGAATAGTCACTATTGCGCTACCATTGTCATACACAGGACAAATAGCACTGGCGTCTGTTACCAGCAGTACAGTGTATTGGACTGAAGAGGAGCTACTGTTCTTGTCAGGTTCCTAAGCAGAATTGAACTAGATATGGCTGTGTGTGTAGGAATCACAGTTCCTTTGTTCTGAGCAAGCTCACTGTTTGGACCCCATAGGAAACACAGTAGAGTAGAAGAGTGCTCTTTTCTCAAGAGCAGAGAGTGTTTCATGTAAGGCGAGCTAGCATTTGTTTCCCAGTCCTAAACGGAGTTGAATCACATGCAGTTTCTGGTCCTACGAGCAAGAGTTGTTTTCTGGTAAGGAAAATCACTATTGTGCTCCCTTTGCCATACACAGTGCAAATATCACTCGCGTCTGTTCCCAGCAAGTACAGTGTATTGGACTGAAGAGGAGCTACTGTTCTTGTCAGGTTCCTAAGCAGAATTGAACTAGATATGGCTGTGTGTGTAGGAAGCACAGTTCTTTTGTTCTGAGCAAGCTCACTGTTTGGACCCCATAGGAAACACAGTAGAGTAGAAGAGTGCTCTTTTCTCAAAAGCAGAGAGTGTTTCATGTAAGGCGAGCTAGCATTTGTTTCCCAGTCCTAAACGGAGTTGAATCACATGCAGTTTCTGGTCCTACGAGCAAGAGATGTTTTCTGGTAAGGAAAGTCACTATTGCGCTCCCATTGCCATACACAGTGCAAATAGCACTCGCGTCTGTTCCCAGCAAGTACAGTGTATCGGACTTAAGAGTAGCTACTGTTCTTGTCAGTTTCCTAAGCAGAATTGAACTAGATATGGCCCGTGTGTGTAGGAAGCACAGTTCTTTTGTTCTGAGCAAGCTCACTGTTTTGGCCTTATAGGAAACACAGTAGAGTAGACGAGTGCTCTTTTCTCTAAAGCAGATTGTGTTTCAAGTAAGGCGAGCTAGCGTTTGTTTCCCAGTCCTAAATGGAGTTGAATCACATGCAGTTTCCTGTCCTACGAGCAAGAGTTGTTTTATGATAAGAATAGTCACTATTGCGCTACCATTGTCATACACAGGACAAAGAGCACTGGCGTCTGTTCCCAGCAGTGCAGTGTATTGGACTGAAGAGGAGCTACTGTTCTTGTCAGGTTCCTAAGCAGAATTGAACTAGATATGGCTGTGTGTGTAGGAAGCACAGTTCTTTTGTTCTGAGAAAGCTCATTGTTCGGACCCCATAGGAAACACAGTAGAGTAGAAGAGTGCTCTTTCCTCTAAAGCAGAGTGTGTTTCTTGTAAGGCGAGCCAGCGTTTGTTTCCCAGACCTAAATGGAGTTGAGTCACATGCAGTTTTTTGTCCTACGAGCAAGAGTTGTTTTCTGGTAAGAGGAGTCACTATTGTGCTCCAATTGCCATACACAGAGCAAATAGCACTCGCGTCTCTTCCCCGCAAGTACAGTGTATTGGACTGAAGAGGAGCTACTGTTCTTGTCAGTTTCCTAAGCAGAGTTGAACTAGATACGGTCGATGTGTGTAGGAAGCACAGTTCTTTTGTTCTGAGCAAGCTCACTGTTTGGACCCTATAGGAAACACAGTAGAGTAGAAGAGTGCTCTTTTCTCAAAAGCAGAGAGTGTTTCATGTAAGGCGAGCTAGCATTTGTTTCCCAGTCCTAAACGGAGTTGAATCACATGCAGTTTCTGATCCTACGAGCAAGAATTGTTTTCTGGTAAGGAAAGTCACTATTGCGCTCCCATTGCCATACACAGTGCAAATAGCACTCGCCTCTGTTCCCAGCAAGTACAGTGTATCGGACTGAAGAGGAGCTACTGTTCTTGTCAGTTTCCTAAGCAGAATTGAACTAGATATGGCCCGTGTGTGTAGGAAGCACAGTTCTTTTGTTCTGAGCAAGCTCACTGTTTTGGCCCTATAGGAAACACAGTAGAGTAGAAGAGTGCTCTTTTCTCTAAAGCAGATTGTGTTTCTTGTAAGGCGAGCTAGCGTTTGTTTCCCAGTCCTAAATGGAGTTGAATCACATGCAGTTTCTGCTCCTACGAGCAAGAGTTGATTTATGATAAGAATAGTCACTATTGCGCTACCATTGTCATACACAGGACAAATAGCACTGGCGTCTGTTACCAGCAGTACAGTGTATTGGACTGAAGAGGAGCTACTGTTCTTGTCAGGTTCCTAAGCAGAATTGAACTAGATATGGCTGTGTGTGTAGGAATCACAGTTCCTTTGTTCTGAGCAAGCTCACTGTTTGGACCCCATAGGAAACACAGTAGAGTAGAAGAGTGCTCTTTTCTCAAGAGCAGAGAGTGTTTCATGTAAGGCGAGCTAGCATTTGTTTCCCAGTCCTAAACGGAGTTGAATCACATGCAGTTTCTGGTCCTACGAGCAAGAGTTGTTTTCTGGTAAGGAAAATCACTATTGTGCTCCCTTTGCCATACACAGTGCAAATATCACTCGCGTCTGTTCCCAGCAAGTACAGTGTATTGGACTGAATAGGAGCTACTGTTCTTGTCAGGTTCCTAAGCAGAATTGAACTAGATATGGCTGTGTGTGTAGGAAGCACAGTTCTTTTGTTCTGAGCAAGCTCACTGTTTGGACCCCATAGGAAACACAGTAGAGTAGAAGAGTGCTCTTTTCTCAAAAGCAGAGAGTGTTTCATGTAAGGCGAGCTAGCATTTGTTTCCCAGTCCTAAACGGAGTTGAATCACATGCAGTTTCTGGTCCTACGAGCAAGAGATGTTTTCTGGTAAGGAAAGTCACTATTGCGCTCCCATTGCCATACACAGTGCAAATAGCACTCGCGTCTGTTCCCAGCAAGTACAGTGTATCGGACTTAAGAGTAGCTACTGTTCTTGTCAGTTTCCTAAGCAGAATTGAACTAGATATGGCCCGTGTGTGTAGGAAGCACAGTTCTTTTGTTCTGAGCAAGCTCACTGTTTTGGCCTTATAGGAAACACAGTAGAGTAGACGAGTGCTCTTTTCTCTAAAGCAGATTGTGTTTCAAGTAAGGCGAGCTAGCGTTTGTTTCCCAGTCCTAAATGGAGTTGAATCACATGCAGTTTCCTGTCCTACGAGCAAGAGTTGTTTTATGATAAGAATAGTCACTATTGCGCTACCATTGTCATACACAGGACAAAGAGCACTGGCGTCTGTTCCCAGCAGTGCAGTGTATTGGACTGAAGAGGAGCTACTGTTCTTGTCAGGTTCCTAAGCAGAATTGAACTAGATATGGCTGTGTGTGTAGGAAGCACAGTTCTTTTGTTCTGAGAAAGCTCATTGTTCGGACCCCATAGGAAACACAGTAGAGTAGAAGAGTGCTCTTTCCTCTAAAGCAGAGTGTGTTTCTTGTAAGGCGAGCCAGCGTTTGTTTCCCAGACCTAAATGGAGTTGAGTCACATGCAGTTTTTTGTCCTACGAGCAAGAGTTGTTTTCTGGTAAGACGAGTCACTATTGTGCTCCAATTGCCATACACAGAGCAAATAGCACTCGCGTCTCTTTCCCGCAAGTACAGTGTATTGGACTGAAGAGGAGCTACTGTTCTTGTCAGTTTCCTAAGCAGAGTTGAACTAGATACGGTCGATGTGTGTAGGAAGCACAGTTCTTTTGTTCTGAGCAAGCTCACTGTTTGGACCCTATAGGAAACACAGTAGAGTAGAAGAGTGCTCTTTTCTCAAAAGCAGAGAGTGTTTCATGTAAGGCGAGCTAGCATTTGTTTCCCAGTCCTAAACGGAGTTGAATCACATGCAGTTTCTGGTCCTACGAGCAAGAGTTGTTTTCTGGTAAGGAAAGTCACTATTGCGCTCCCATTGCCATACACAGTGCAAATAGCACTCGCGTCTGTTCCCAGCAAGTACAGTGTATCGGACTGAAGAGGAGCTACTGTTCTTGTCAGTTTCCTAAGCAGAATTGAACTAGATATGGCCCGTGTGTGTAGGAAGCACAGTTCTTTTGTTCTGAGCAAGCTCACTGTTTTGGCCCTGTAGGAAACACAGTAGAGTAGAAGAGTGCTCTTTTCTCTAAAGCAGATTGTGTTTCTTGTAAGGCGAGCTAGCGTTTGTTTCCCAGTCCTAAACGGAGTTGAATCACATGCAGTTTCTGCTCCTACGAGCAAGAGTTGATTTATGATAAGAATAGTCACTATTGCGCTACCATTGTCATACACAGGACAAATAGCACTGGCGTCTGTTACCAGCAGTACAGTGTATTGGACTGAAGAGGAGCTACTGTTCTTGTCAGGTTCCTAAGCAGAATTGAAATAGATATGGCTGTGTGTAGGAATCACAGTTCCTTTGTTCTGAGCAAGCTCACTGTTTGGACCCCATAGGAAACACAGTAGAGTAGAAGAGTGCTCTTTTCTCAAGAGCAGAGAGTGTTTCATGTAAGGCGAGCTAGCATTTGTTTCCCAGTCCTAAACGGAGTTGAATCACATGCAGTTTCTGGTCCTACGAGCAAGAGTTGTTTTCTGGTAAGGAAAATCACTATTGTGCTCCCTTTGCCATACACAGTGCAAATATCACTCGCGTCTGTTCCCAGCAAGTACAGTGTATTGGACTGAAGAGGAGCTACTGTTCTTGTCAGGTTCCTAAGCAGAATTGAACTAGATATGGCTGTGTGTGTAGGAAGCACAGTTCTTTTGTTCTGAGCAAGCTCACTGTTTGGACCCCATAGGAAACACAGTAGAGTAGAAGAGTGCTCTTTTCTCAAAAGCAGAGAGTGTTTCATGTAAGGCGAGCTAGCATTTGTTTCCCAGTCCTAAACGGAGTTGAATCACATGCAGTTTCTGGTCCTACGAGCAAGAGATGTTTTCTGGTAAGGAAAGTCACTATTGCGCTCCCATTGCCATACACAGTGCAAATAGCACTCGCGTCTGTTCCCAGCAAGTACAGTGTATCGGACTTAAGAGTAGCTACTGTTCTTGTCAGTTTCCTAAGCAGAATTGAACTAGATATGGCCCGTGTGTGTAGGAAGCACAGTTCTTTTGTTCTGAGCAAGCTCACTGTTTTGGCCTTATAGGAAACACAGTAGAGTAGACGAGTGCTCTTTTCTCTAAAGCAGATTGTGTTTCAAGTAAGGCGAGCTAGCGTTTGTTTCCCAGTCCTAAATGGAGTTGAATCACATGCAGTTTCTGGTCCTACGAGCAAGAGTTGTTTTATGATAAGAATAGTCACTATTGCGCTACCATTGTCATACACAGGACAAAGAGCACTGGCGTCTGTTCCCAGCAGTGCAGTGTATTGGACTGAAGAGGAGCTACTGTTCTTGTCAGGTTCCTAAGCAGAATTGAACTAGATATGGCTGTGTGTGTAGGAAGCACAGTTCTTTTGTTCTGAGAAAGCTCATTGTTCGGACCCCATAGGAAACACAGTAGAGTAGAAGAGTGCTCTTTTCTCTAAAGCAGAGTGTGTTTCTTGTAAGGCGAGCTAGCGTTTGTTTCCCAGACCTAAATGGAGTTGAGTCACATGCAGTTTTTTGTCCTACGAGCAAGAGTTGTTTTCTGGTAAGACGAGTCACTATTGTGCTCCAATTGCCATACACAGAGCAAATAGCACTCGCGTCTCTTTCCCGCAAGTACAGTGTATTGGACTGAAGAGGAGCTACTGTTCTTGTCAGTTTCCTAAGCAGAGTTGAACTAGATACGGTCGATGTGTGTAGGAAGCACAGTTCTTTTGTTCTGAGCAAGCTCACTGTTTGGACCCTATAGGAAACACAGTAGAGTAGAAGAGTGCTCTTTTCTCAAAAGCAGAGAGTGTTTCATGTAAGGCGAGCTAGCATTTGTTTCCCAGTCCTAAACGGAGTTGAATCACATGCAGTTTCTGGTCCTACGAGCAAGAGTTGTTTTCTGGTAAGGAAAGTCACTATTGTGCTCCCATTGCCATACACAGTGCAAATAGCACTCGCGTCTGTTCCCAGCAAGTACAGTGTATCGGACTGAAGAGGAGCTACTGTTCTTGTCAGTTTCCTAAGCAGAATTGAACTAGATATGGCCCGTGTGTGTAGGAAGCACAGTTCTTTTGTTCTGAGCAAGCTCACTGTTTTGGCCCTGTAGGAAACACAGTAGAGTAGAAGAGTGCTCTTTTCTCTAAAGCAGATTGTGTTTCTTGTAAGGCGAGCTAGCGTTTGTTTCCCAGTCCTAAATGGAGTAGAATCACATGCAGTTTCTGCTCATACGAGCAAGAGTTGATTTATGATAAGAATAGTCACTATTGCGCTACCATTGTCATACACAGGACAAATAGCACTGGCGTCTGTTACCAGCAGTACAGTGTATTGGACTGAAGAGGAGCTACTGTTCTTGTCAGGTTCCTAAGCAGAATTGAACTAGATATGGCTGTGTGTGTAGGAATCACAGTTCCTTTGTTCTGAGCAAGCTCACTGTTTAGACCCCATAGGAAACACAGTAGAGTAGAAGAGTGCTCTTTTCTCTAAAGCAGAGTGTGTTTCTTGTAAGGCGAGCTAGCGTTTGTTTCCCAGACCTAAATGGAGTTGAGTCACATGCAGTTTTTTGTCCTACGAGCAAGAGTTGTTTTCTGGTAAGACGAGTCACTATTGTGCTCCAATTGCCATACACAGAGCAAATAGCACTCGCGTCTCTTTCCCGCAAGTACAGTGTATTGGACTGAAGAGGAGCTACTGTTCTTGTCAGTTTCCTAAGCAGAGTTGAACTAGATACGGTCGATGTGTGTAGGAAGCACAGTTCTTTTGTTCTGAGCAAGCTCACTGTTTGGACCCTATAGGAAACACAGTAGAGTAGAAGAGTGCTCTTTTCTCAAAAGCAGAGAGTGTTTCATGTAAGGCGAGCTAGCATTTGTTTCCCAGTCCTAAACGGAGTTGAATCACATGCAGTTTCTGGTCCTACGAGCAAGAGTTGTTTTCTGGTAAGGAAAGTCACTATTGTGCTCCCATTGCCATACACAGTGCAAATAGCACTCGCGTCTGTTCCCAGCAAGTACAGTGTATCGGACTGAAGAGGAGCTACTGTTCTTGTCAGTTTCCTAAGCAGAATTGAACTAGATATGGCCCGTGTGTGTAGGAAGCACAGTTCTTTTGTTCTGAGCAAGCTCACTGTTTTGGCCCTGTAGGAAACACAGTAGAGTAGAAGAGTGCTCTTTTCTCTAAAGCAGATTGTGTTTCTTGTAAGGCGAGCTAGCGTTTGTTTCCCAGTCCTAAATGGAGTAGAATCACATGCAGTTTCTGCTCATACGAGCAAGAGTTGATTTATGATAAGAATAGTCACTATTGCGCTACCATTGTCATACACAGGACAAATAGCACTGGCGTCTGTTACCAGCAGTACAGTGTATTGGACTGAAGAGGAGCTACTGTTCTTGTCAGGTTCCTAAGCAGAATTGAACTAGATATGGCTGTGTGTGTAGGAATCACAGTTCCTTTGTTCTGAGCAAGCTCACTGTTTGGACCCCATAGGAAACACAGTAGAGTAGAAGAGTGCTCTTTTCTCAAGAGCAGAGAGTGTTTCATGTAAGGCGAGCTAGCATTTGTTTCCCAGTCCTAAACGGAGTTGAATCACATGCAGTATCTGGTCCTACGAGCAAGAGTTGTTTTCTGGTAAGGAAAATCACTATTGTGCTCCCTTTGCCATACACAGTGCAAATATCACTCGCGTCTGTTCCCAGCAAGTACAGTGTATTGGACTGAAGAGGAGCTACTGTTCTTGTCAGGTTCCTAAGCAGAATTGAACTAGATATGGCTGTGTGTGTAGGAAGCACAGTTCTTTTGTTCTGAGCAAGCTCACTGTTTGGACCCCATAGGAAACACAGTAGAGTAGAAGAGTGCTCTTTTCTCAAAAGCAGAGAGTGTTTCATGTAAGGCGAGCTAGCATTTGTTTCCCAGTCCTAAACGGAGTTGAATCACATGCAGTTTCTGGTCCTACGAGCAAGAGATGTTTTCTGGTAAGGAAAGTCACTATTGCGCTCCCATTGCCATACACAGTGCAAATAGCACTCGCGTCTGTTCCCAGCAAGTACAGTGTATCGGACTGAAGAGTAGCTACTGTTCTTGTCAGTTTCCTAAGCAGAATTGAACTAGATATGGCCCGTGTGTGTAGGAAGCACAGTTCTTTTGTTCTGAGCAAGCTCACTGTTTTGGCCTTATAGGAAACACAGTAGAGTAGAAGAGTGCTCTTTTCTCTAAAGCAGATTGTGTTTCAAGTAAGGCGAGCTAGCGTTTGTTTCCCAGTCCTAAATGGAGTTGAATCACATGCAGTTTCTGGTCCTACGAGCAAGAGTTGTTTTATGATAAGAATAGTCACTATTGCGCTACCATTGTCATACACAGGACAAATAGCACTGGCGTCTGTTCCCAGCAGTACAGTGTATTGGACTGAAGAGGAGCTACTGTTCTTGTCAGGTTCCTAAGCAGAATTGAACTAGATATGGCTGTGTGTGTAGGAAGCACAGTTCTTTTGTTCTGAGAAAGCTTACTGTTCGGACCCCATAGGAAACACAGTAGAGTAGAAGAGTGCTCTTTCCTCTAAAGCAGAGTGTGTTTCTTGTAAGGCGAGCTCGCGTTTGTTTCCCAGTACTAAATGGAGTTGAGTCACAGGCAGTTTTTGGTCCTACGAGCAAGAGTTGTTTTCTGGTAAGAAGAGTCACTATTGTGCTCCAAATGCCATACACAGTGCAAATAGCACTCTCGTCTGTTCTCAGCAAGCACAGTGTATTGGACTGAATAGGAGCTACTGTTCTTGTCAGTTTCCTAAGCAGAGTTGAACTAGATATGGTCCATGTGTGTAGGAAGCACAGTTCTTTTGTTCTGAGCAAGCTCACTGGTTGGACCCAAAAGGAAACACAGTAGAGTAGAAGAGTGCTCGTTTCTCTAAAGCAAAGTGTGTTTCTTGTAAGGCAAGCTATCGTTTGTTCCGCAGTCCTAAATGGAGTTGAATCCCATGCAGTTTCTGGTACTGCGAGCAAGAGTTGTTTTCTGGTAAGAAGATTCACTATTGTGCTGCCATTGCCATACACAGGACAAATAGCACTGGCATATGTTCGCAGCAACTACAGTGTATTGGACTGAAGATGATCTACTGTTCTTGTCAGGTTCCTAAGCAGAATTGAACTAGATATGGCCATGTGTGTAGGAAGCACAGTTCTTTTGTTCTGAGCAAGCTCACTGTTCTGACCCAAAAGGAAACACAGTAGAGTAGAAGAGTGCTCTTTTCTCAAAAGCAGAGTGTGTTTTTTTGTAAGGCAAGCTATCGTTTGTTTCCCAGTCCTAAATGGAGTTGAATCACATGCAGTTACTGGTCCTATGAGCAAGAGTTGTTTTCTGGTAAGGAAAGTCACTATTGCGCTCCCTTTGCCATACACAGTGCAAATAGCACTCGCGTCTGTTCCCAGCAAGTACAGTGTATCGGACTGAAGAGGAGCTACTGTTCTTGTCAGTTTCCTAAGCAGAGTTGAACTAGATATGGCCCGTGTGTTTAGGAAGCACAGTTATTATGTTCTGAGCAAGCTCACTTTTCTGGCCCTATAGGAAACACAGGAGAGTAGAAGAGTGCTCTTTTCTCTAAAGCAGAGTGTGTTTCTTGTAAGGCGAGCTCGCGTTTGTTTCCCAGTCCTAAATGGATTTGAGTCACATGCAGTTTTTGGTCCTATGAGCAAGAGTTGTTTTCTGGTAAGAAGAATCACTATTGCGCTGCCATTGCCATACACAGGACAAATAGCACTGGCATCTGTTCGCAGCAACTACAGTATATTGGACTGAAGAGGATCTACTGTTCTTGTCAGGTTCCTAAGCAGAATTGAACTAGATATGGCCATGTGTGTAGGAAGCACAGTTCTTTTGTTCTGAGCAAGCTCACTGTTCGGACCCAAATGGAAACACAGTAAAGTAGAAGAGTGCTCTTTTCTCAAAAGCAGAGTGTGTTTTTTGTAAGGCAAGCTAGCGTTTGTTTCCCAGTCCTAAATGGAGTTGAATCACATGCAGTTTCTGGTCCTATGAGCAAGAGTTGTTTTCTGGTAAGGAAAGTCACTATTGCACTGGCTTTGCCATACACAGTGCAAATAGCACTCGCGTCTGTTCCCAGCAAGTACAGTGTATCGGACTGAAGAGGAGCTACTGTTCTTGTCTGTATCCTAAGCAGAGTTGAACTAGATATGGCCCGTGTGTTTAGGAAGCACAGTTATTATGTTCTTAGCAAGCTCATGTTCTGGCCCTATAGGAAACACAGTAGAGTAGAAGAGTGCTCTATTCTATAAAGCAGAGTGTGTTTCTTTAAGGCGAGCTCACGTTTGTTTCCCAGTCCTAAATGGATTTGAGTCACATGCAGTTTTTGGTTCAATGAGCAAGAGTTGGTTTCTTGTAAGAAGAGTCACTATTGTGCTCCAAATGCCATACACTGTGCAAATAGCACTCGAGTCTGTTCCCAGCATGTACAGTGTATTGGACTGAATAGGAGCTACTGTTCTTGTCAGTTCCCTAAGCAGAGTTGAACTAGATATGGTCCATGTGTGTAGGAAGCACAGTTCTTTTGTTCTGAGCAAGCTCACTGTTTGGAACTCATAGAAAACACAGTAGAGTAGAAGAGTGCTCTTTTCTAAAAAGCAGAGAGTGTTTCTAGTAAGGCGAGCTGGCATTTGTTTCCCAGTCCTAAATGGCTTTGAATCACATGCAGTTTGTGTTCCTACGAGCAAGAGTTGTTCTCTGGTAAGGAGAGTCACTATTGCGCTGTCATTGCCATACACAGTGCAAATAGCACTCGCGTCTGTTCCCAGCAAGTACAGTGTATCGGACTGAAGAGGAGCTACTGTTCTTGTCAGTTTCCTAAGCAGAGTTGAACTACATATGGTCCGTGTGTGTAGGAAGCACAGTTCTTTTGTTCTGAGCAAGCTCACTGTTTGGACCCCATAGGAAACACAGTAGAGTAGAAGAGTGCTCGTTTCTCTAAAGCAAAGTGTGTTTCTGTAAGGCAAGCTATCGTTTGTTCTGCAGTCCTAAATGGAGTTGAATCCCATGCAGTTTCTGGTACTGCGAGCAAGAGTTGTTTTCTGGTAAGAAGATTCACTGTTGTGCTGCCATTGCCATACACAGGACAAATAGCACTGGCATATGTTCGCAGCAACTACAGTGTATTGGACTGAAGAGGATCTACTGTTCTTGTCAGGTTCCTAAGCAGAATTGAACTAGATATGGCCGTGTGTTTAGGAAGCACAGTTCTTTTGTTCTGAGCAAGCTCACTGTTCTGACCCAAAAGGAAACACAGTAGAGTAGAAGAGTGCTCTTTTCTCAAAAGCAGAGTGTGTTTTTTGTAAGGCAAGCTATCGTTTGTTTCCCAGTCCTAAATGGAGTTGAATCACATGCAGTTTCTGGTCCTATGAGCAAGAGTTGTTTTCTGGTAAGGAAAGTCACTATTGCGCTCCCTTTGCCATACACAGTGCAAATAGCACTCGCGTCTGTTCCCAGCAATACAGTGTATCGGACTGAAGAGGAGCTACTGTTCTTGTCAGTTTCCTAAGCAGAGTTGAACTAGATATGGCCCGTGTGTTTAGGAAGCACAGTTATTATGTTCTGAGCAAGCTCACTGTTCTGGCCCTATAGAAAACACAATAGAGTAGAAGAGTGCTCTTTTCTATAAAGCAGAGTGTGTTTCTTGTAAGGCGAGCTCGCGTTTGTTTCCCAGTCCTAAATGGATTTGAGTCACATGCAGTTTTTGGTCCTATGAGCAAGAGTTGTTTTCTGGTAAGAAGAATCACTATTGCGCTGCCATTGCCATACACAGGACAAATAGCACTGGCATCTGTTCGCAGCAACTACAGTGTATTGGACTGAAGAGGATCTACTGTTCTTGTCAGGTTCCTAAGCAGAATTGAACTAGATATGGCCGTGTGTGTAGGAAGCACAGTTCTTTTGTTCTGAGCAAGCTCACTGTTTGGACCCAAAAGGAAACACAGTAGAGTAGAAGAGTGCTCGTTTCTCTAAAGCAAAGTGTGTTTCTTGTAAGGCAGGCTATCGTTTGTTCCGCAGTCCTAAATGGAGTTGAATCCCATGCAGTTTCTGGTACTGCGAGCAAGAGTTGTTTTCTGGTAAGAAGATTCACTATTGTGCTGCCATTGCCATACACAGGACAAATAGCACTGGCATATGTTCGCAGCAACTACAGTGTATTGGACTGAAGAGGATCTACTGTTCTTGTCAGGTTCCTAAGCAGAATTGAACTAGATATGGCCGTGTGTGTAGGAAGCACAGTTCTTTTGTTCTGAGCAAGCTCACTGTTCTGACCCAAAAGGAAACACAGTAGAGTAGAAGAGTGCTCTTTTCTCAAAAGCAGAGTGTGTTTTTTGTAAGGCAAGCTATCGTTTGTTTCCCAGTCCTAAATGGAGTTGAATCACATGCAGTTTCTGGTCCTATGAGCAAGAGTTGTTTTCTGGTAAGGAAAGTCACTATTGCGCTCCCTTTGCCATACACAGTGCAAATAGCACTCGCGTCTGTTCCCAGCAAGTACAGTATATCGGACTGAGGAGGAGCTACTGTTCTTGTCAGTTTCCTAAGCAGAGTTGAACTAGATATGGCCCGTGTGTTTAGGAAGCACAATTATTATGTTCTGAGCAAGCTCACTGTTCTGGCCCTATAGGAAACACAGGAGAGTAGAGGAGTGCTCATTTCTCTAAAGCAGAGTGTGTTTCTTGTAAGGCGAGCTCGCGTTTGTTTCCCAGTCCTAAATGGATTTGAGTCACATGCAGTTTTTGGTCCTATGAGCAAGAGTTGTTTTCTGGTAAGAAGAATCACTATTGCGCTGCCATTGCCATACACAGGACAAATAGCACTGGCATCTGTTCGCAGCAACTACAGTGTATTGGACTGAAGAGGATCTACTGTTCTTGTCAGGTTCCTAAGCAGAATTGAACTAGATATGGCCATGTGTGTAGGAAGCACAGTTCTTTTGTTCTGAGCAAGCTCACTGTTCGGACCCAAAAGGAAACACAGTAAAGTAGAAGAGTGCTCTTTTCTCAAAAGCAGAGTGTGTTTTTTGTAAGGCAAGCTATCGTTTGTTTCCCAGTCCTAAATGGAGTTGAATCACATGCAGTTTCTGGTCCTATGAGCAAGAGTTGTTTTCTGGTAAGGAAAGTCACTATTGCGCTGGCTTTGCCATACACAGTGCAAATAGCACTCGCGTCTGTTCCCAGCAAGTACAGTGTATCAGACTGAAGAGGAGCTACTGTTCTTGTCTGTATCCTAAGCAGAGTTGAACTAGATATGGCCCGTGTGTTTAGGAAGCACAGTTATTATGTTCTGAGCAAGCTCACTGTTCTGGCCCTATAGGAAACACAGTAGAGTAGAAGAGTGCTCTATTCTATAAAGCAGAGTGTGTTTCTTGTAAGGCGAGCTCACGTTTGTTTCCCAGTCCTAAATGGATTTGAGTCACATGCAGTTTTTGGTCCTATGAGCAAGAGTTGGTTTCTTGTAAGAAGAGTCACTATTGTGCTCCAAATGCCATACACTGTGCAAATAGCACTCGAGTCTGTTCCCAGCATGTACAGTGTATTGGACTGAATAGGAGCTACTGTTCTTGTCAGTTCCCTAAGCAGAGTTGAACTAGATATGGTCCATGTGTGTAGGAAGCACAGTTCTTTTGTTCTGAGCAAGCTCACTGTTTGGAACCCATAGGAAACACAGTAGAGTAGAAGAGTGCTCTTTTTTAAAAAGCAGAGAGTGTTTCTTGTAAGGCGAGCTGGCATTTGTTTCCCAGTCCTAAATGGCGTTGAATCACATGCAGTTTGTGTTCCTACGAGCAAGAGTTGTTTTCTGGTAAGGAGAGTCACTATTGCGCTGTCATTGCCATACACAGTGCAAATAGCACTCGCGTCTGTTCCCAGCAAGTACAGTGTATCGGACTGAAGAGGAGCAACTGTTCTTGTCAGTTTCCTAAGCAGAGTTGAACTACATATGGTCCTTGTGTGTAGGAAGCACAGTTCTTTTGTTCTTAGCAAGCTCACTGTTTGGACCCCATAGGAAACACAGTAGAGTATAAGAGTGCTCATCTCTCTAAAGCAGAGTGTGTTTCTTGTAAGGCGAGCTAGTGTTTGTTTCCCAGTCAGAAATGGAGTTGAATCACATGCAGTTTTTGGTCCTAAGAGCAAGAGTTGTTTTCTGGTAAGAAGAGTCACTTTTGTGATCCATTTGCCACACAGTGCAAATTGCACTCCCGTCTGTTCCCAGCAAGTACAGTGTATTGGCCTGAAGAGAAGCTTCTGTTCTTGTCAGTTTCCTTAGCAGAGTTGAAGTACATATGGTCCGTGTGTGTAGGAAGCACAGTTCTTTTGTTCTGAGCAAGATCACTTTTCTGGCTCTACAGGAAACACAGTAGGGTAGAAGAGTGCTCTTTTCTCAAAAGCAGAGTGTGTTTCTTGTAAGGCGAGCTAACCTGTGTTTCCCAGTCAGAAATGGATTTGAATCACCTGCAGTTTCTGGTCCTACTAGCAAGAGTTGTTTTATGGTAAGAAGTGTCACTGTTGCGATCCATTTGCCACAGAGAGCAAATAGCACTCTCGTCTGTTCCCAGCAAGTACAGTGCATTGGACTTAAGAGAAGCTACTGTTCTTGTCAGTTTTTTAAGCAGAGTTGAAGTAGATATGGCCCGTGTGTGTAGGAAGCACAGTTCTTTTGTTCTCAGCAAGCTCACTGTTCTGGCCCTATATAAAACACAGTAGAGTAGAAGAGAGATCTTTTCTCAAAAGCAGAGTGTGTTTCTTGAAAGGCGAGCTAGTGTTTCTTTCCCTGTCAGAAATGGAGATGAATCACATGCAGTTTCTGGTCCTAAGAGCAAGAGTTGTTTTCTGGTAAGAAGAGTCACTATTGTGATCCATTTGCAGCACAGTGCAAATAGCACTCGCGTCTGTTCCAAGCAAGTACAGTGTATTGGACTGAAGAGAAGCTACTGTTCTTGTCAGTTTCCTAAGCAGAGTTGAAGTAGATTTGGCCCATGTGTTTAGGAAGCACAGTTCTTTTGTTCTCAGCAAGCTCACTGTTCTGGCCCTGTAGGAAACACAGTAGAGTAGAAGAGTGCTCTTTTCTCAAAAAAGAGTGTGTTTCTTGTAAGGCGAGCTAGTGTTTGTTTCCCAGTCATAAACGGAGTGGAATCACATGCAGTTTCTGGTCCTAAGAGCAAGAGTTGTTTTCTAGTAAGAAGAGTCACTAATGTGCTCCCTTTGCCATACACAGTGCAAATAGCACTCGCGTCTGTTCCCAGCAAGTACAGTGTATTGGACTGAAGAGAAGCTACTGTTCTTGTCAGTTTTCTAAGCAAAGTTGAACTAGATATGGCCCATGTGTGTAGGAAGCACAGTTCTTTTGTTCTGAGCAAGCTCACTGTTCTGCCCCTGTAGGAAACACAGTAGAGTAAAAAAGTGCTCTTTTCTCAAAAGCAGAGTGTGTTTCTTGTAAGGCGAGCTAGTGTTTGTTTCCCAGTCAGAAATGGAGTTGAATCACACGCAGTTTCTGGTTAAGAGCAAGAGTTGTTTTCTGGTAAGAAGAGTCACTATTGCGCTGCCATTGCCATAGTCAGTGCAAATAGCACTCGCGTCTGTTCCCAGCAAGTACAGTGTATTGGACTGAAGAGAAGCTACTGTTCTTGTCAGTTTCCTAAGCAGAGTTGAAGTAGATATGGCCGTGTGTGTAAGAAGCACAGTTCTTTAGTTCTGTGCAAGCTCACTGTTCTGGCCCGGTAGGAAACACAGTAGAGTAGAAGAGTGCTCTTTTCTCAAAAGCAAAGTGTGTTTCTTGTAACGCGACCTAGTGTTTGTTTCCCAGTCAGAAATGGAGTTGAATTAGATGCAGTTTCTGGTCCTACAAGCAAGAGCTGTTTTCTAGTATTAAGAGTCACCATTGTGATCCATTTGCTACACAGTGCAAATAGCACTCGGTGCTGTTCACAGCAAGTACAGTGTATTGGACTGAAGAGAAGCTACTGTTCTTGTCAGTTTCCTAAGCAGAGTTGAAGTAGATATGGCCATGTGTATCAAGCACAGTTCTTTTGTTCTGAGCAAGCTCACTGTTCTGGCCCTATAGAAAACACAGTAGAGTAGAAGAGAGATCTTTTCTCAAAAGCAGAGTGTGTTTCTAGAAAGGCGAGCTTGTGTTTGTTTCCCAGTCAGAAATGGAGTTGAATCACATGCAGTTTCTGGTCCTAAGAGCAAGAGTTGTTTTCTGGTAAGAAGAGTCACTATTGTGATCCATTTGCCACACAGTGCAAATTGCACTCCCGTCTGTTCCCAGCAAGTACAGTGTATTGGACTGAAGAGAAGCTACTGTTCTTGTCAGTTTCCTAAGCTGAGTTGAAGTAGATATGGTCCGTGTGTGTAGGAAGCACAGTTCTTTCGTTCTCAGCAAGCTCACTGTTCTGGCCCTATAGAAAACACAGTAGAGTAGAAGAGTGCTCTTTTCTGAAAAGCAGAGTGTGTTTCTTGTAAGGCGAGCTAGTATTTGTTTCCCAGTCAGAAATCAAGTGGAATCACATGTAGTTTCTGGTCCTACTAGCAAGAGTTGTTTTCAGGTAAGAAGAGGCACTATTGCAATCCATTTGCCACACAGACCAAAAAGCACTCGCGTCTGTTCCCAGCAAATACAGTGTATTGGACTGAAGAGAAGCTACTGTTCTTGTCAGTTTTCTAAGGAGAGTTGAAATAGATATGGCCCGTGTGTGTAGGAAGCACAGTTCTTTTGTTCTGAGCAAGCTCACTGTTCTGGCCCTATGAAAAACACAGTAGAGTAGAAGAGTGCTCTTTTCTGAAAAGCAGAGTGTGTTTCTTGTAAGGCGAGCTAGTGTTTGTTTCCCAGTCAGAAATGGAGTTGAATCACATGCAGTTTCTGGTCCTAAGAGCAAGAGTTGTTTTCTGGTAAGAAGAGTCACTTTTGTGATCCATTTGCCACACAGTGCAAATTGCACTCCCTTCTGTTCCCAGCAAGTACAGCGTATTGGCCTGAAGAGAAGCTTCTGTTCTTGTCAGTATCCTGAGCAGAGTTAAAGTAGATATGGCCCTTGTGTAGGAAGCACAGTTCTTTTGTTCTCAGCAAGATCACTGTTCTGGCCCTATAGGAAACACAAGAGTAGAAGAGTGCTCTTTTCTCAAAAGCAGAGTGTGTTTCTTGTAAGGCGAGCTAATGTTTGTTTCCCAGTCAGAAATGGATTTGAATCACCTGCAGTTTCTGGTCCTACTAGCAAGAGTTGTTTTCTGGTAAGAAGTGTCACTGTTGCCATCCATTTGCCACACAGAGCACATAGCACTCTCGTCTGTTCCCAGCAAGTACAGTGTATTGGACTGAAGAGGAGCTACTGTTCTTCTCAGTTTCCTACGCAGAGTTGAACTAGATATCGCCCGTGTGTTTAGGAAGTACAGTTCTTTTTTTCTGAGCAAGCTCACTGTTCTGGCCTTATAGGAAACACAGTAGAGTAGAAGAGTTCTCTTTTCTCAAAAGCAGAGTGTTAATCTTTTAAAGCGAGCTAGAGTTTGTTTCCCAGTCCTAAATGGAGTTGAATCACATGCAGTTTCTGGTCCTACGAGCAAGAGTTGTTTTCTGGTAAGAAGAGTCACTATTGCGCTGCCATTGCCCTACACAGGACATATAGCACTGGCGTCTGTTCCCAGCAAGTACAGTGTATTGGACTGAAGAAGATCTACTGTTCTTGTCAGGTTCCTAAGCAGACTTGAACGAGATATGGCCGTGTGTGTAGGAAGCACAGTTTTTTTGTTCTGAGCAAGCTCACTTTTCGGAACACATAGGAAACACAGTAGAGTAGAAGAGTGCTTTTTTCTCAAAAGCAGAGTGTTTTTCTTGGAAGTCGAGCTAGCGTTTGTTTCCCAGTCCTAAATAAAGTTGAGTCACATGCAGTTTTTTGTCCTATGAGCAAGACTTGTTTTCTGGTAAGAGAAGTCACTATTGTGCTCCAATTGCCATACACAGTGCAAATAGCACTCTCGTCTGTTCCCCGCAAGTACTGTGTATTCGACTGAAGAGGAGCTACTGTTCTTGTTTGTTTCCTAAGCAGAGTTGAACTAGATATGGCCCGTGTGTGTAGGAAGCACAGTTCTTTTGTTCTGAGCAAGCTCACTGTTCGGACCCGATAGGAAACCCAGTAGAGTAGAAGAGTGCTCTTTTCTCAAAAGCAGAGTGTGTTTCATGTAAGGCGAGCTAGCATTTCTTTCCCAGTCCTAAATGGCGTTGACACATGCAGTTTGTGTTCCTACGAGCAAGAGTTGTTTTCTGGTAAGGAGAGTCACTATTGCGCTGTCATTGCCATACACAGTGCAAATAGCACTCGCGTCTATTCCCAGCAAGTACAGTGTATCGGACTGAAGAGGAGCTACTGTTCTTGTCAGTTTCCTAAGCAGAGTTGAACTACATATGGTCCGTGTGTGTAGGAAGCACAGTTCTTTTGTTCTGAGCAAGCTCACTGTTTGGACCCAAAAGGAAACACAGTAGAGTAGAAGAGTGCTCTTTTCTCAAAAGCAGAGTGTGTTTTTTGTAAGGCAAGCTATCGTTTGTTTCCCAGTCCTAAATGGAGTTGAATCACATGCAGTTTCTGGTCCTACGAGCAAGAGTTGTTTTCTGGTAAGGAAAGTCACTATTGTGCTCCCTTTGCCATACACAGTGCAAATAGCACTCGCGTCTGTTTCCAGCAAGTACAGTGTATCGGACTGAAGAGGAGCTACTGTTCTTGTCAGTTTCCTAAGCAGAGTTGAACTAGATAAGGACCGTGTGTGTAGAAAGCACAGTTCTTTTGTTCTGAGCAAGCTCACTGTTTGGACCCCATAGGAAACACAGTAGAGTAGAAGAGTGCTCTTTTCTCTAAAGTAGAGTGTGTTTCATGTAAGGCGAGCTAGCGTTTGTTTCCCAGTCCTAAATGGAGTGGAATCACATGCAGTTTCTGTCCTACGAGCAAGAGTTGTTTTATGGTAAAAAATAGTCACTATTGTGCTGCCATTGCCACATACAGGACAAATAGCACTGGAGTCTGTTCGCAGCAATACAGTGTATTGGCCTGAAGAGGATCTACTGTTCTTGTCAGGTTCCTATGCAGAATTGAACTAGATATGGCCATGTGTGTAGGAAGCAGAGTTCTCTTGTTCTGAGCAAGCTCACTGTTCGGACACCATATAAAACACAGTAGAGTAGAAGAGTGCTCTTTTCTCAAAAGCAGAGAGTGTTTCATGTAAGGCGAGCTAGCATTTGTTTCCCAGTCCTAAACAGAGTTGAATCACATGCAGTTTCTGGTCCTACGAGCAAGAGTTGTTTTCTGGTAAGGAAAGTCACTATTGCGCTCCCATTGCCATACACAGTGCAAATAGCACTCGCATCTGTTCCCAGCAAGTACAGTGTATTGGATTGAAGAGGAGCTACTGTTCTTGTCAGTTTCCTACGCAGAGTTGAACTAGATATGGCCCGTGTGTAGGAAGCACAGTTCTTTTGTTCTGAGCAAGCTCACTCTTCTGGCCCTATAGGAAACACAGTAGAGTAGAAGAGTGCTCTTTTCTCTAAAGCAGATTGTGCTTCTTGTAAGGCGAGCTAGCGTTTGTTTCCCAGTCCTAAATGGAGTTGAATCACATGCAGTTTCTGGTCCTACGAGCAAGAGTTGTTTTATGATAAGAATAGTCACTATTGCGCTGCCATTGTCATACACAGGACAAATAGCACTGGCGTCTGTTCCCAGCAGTACAGTGTATTGGACTGAAGAGGAGCTACTGTTCTTGTAAGGTTCCTAAGCAGAATTGAACTAGATATGGCTGTGTGTGTAGGAAGCACAGTTCTTTTGTTCTGAGAAAGCTCACTGTTCGGACCCCATAGGAAACACAGTAGAGTAGAAGAGTGCTCTTTTCTCTAAAGCAGAGTGTGTTTCTTCTAAGGCGAGCTAGCGTTTGTTTCCCAGACCTAAATGGAGTTGAGTCACATGCAGTTTTTTGTCCTACGAGCAAGAGTTGTTTTCTGGTAAGACGAGTCACTATTGTGCTCCAATTGCCATACACAATGCAAATAGCACTCACATATCTTGCCCGCAAGTACTGTGTATTGGACTGAAGAGGAGCTACTGTTCTTGTCAGTTTCCTAAGCAGAGTTGAACTAGATATGGTCCATGTGAGTAGGAAGCACAGTTCTTTGTTCTGAGCAAGCTCACTGTTTGGATCCCATAGGAAACACAGTAGAGAAGAAGATTGCTCTTTTCTGAAAAGCAGAGAGTGTTTCATGTAAGGCGAGCTAGCGTTTGTTTCCCAGTCCTAAACAGAGTTGAATCACATGCAGTTTCTGGTCCTACGAGCAAGAGTTGTTTTCTGGTAAGGAAAGTCACTATTGCGCTCCCATTGCCATACACAGTGCAAATAGCACTTGCGTCTGTTCCCAGCAAGTACAGTTTATCGGACTGAAGAGGAGCTACTGTTCTTGTCAGTTTCCTAAGCAGAGTTAAACTAGATAAGGACCGTGTGTGTAGAAAGCACAGTACTTACGTTCTGAGCAAGCTCACTGTTTTGGCCCTATGGGAAACACATTAGAGTAGAAGAGTGCTCTTTTCTCAAAAGCAGAGTGTGTTTCTTGTAAGGCGAGCTAGCGTTTGTTTCCTAGCCCTAAATGGAGTTGAATCACATGCAGTTTCTGGTCCTATGAACAAGAGTTGTTTTCTGGTAAGGAAAGTCACTATTGCGCTCCCATTGCCATACACAGGGCAAATAGCACTCGCGTCTTATCCCAGCAAGTACAGTGTATTGGAATGAATAGGAGCTACTGTTCTTGTCAGTTTCCTAAGCAGAGTTGAACTACATATGGTCCTTGTGTGTAGGAAGCACAGTTCTTTTGTTCTGAGCAAGCTCACTGTTTGGACCCCATAGGAAACACAGTAGAGTAGAAGAGTGCTCTTTTCTCTAAAGCAGAGTGTGTTTCTTGTAAGGCGAGCTAGCGTTTGTTTCCCAGTCCTAAATGTAGTGGAATCACATGCAGTTTCTGTCCTACGAGCAAGAGTTGTTTTATGGTAAGAATAGTCACTATTGTGCTGCCATTGCCATACACAGTGCAAATAGCACTCGTGTCTGTTCCCAGCAAGTACAGTGTATCGGACTGAAGACGAGCTACTGTTCTTGTCAGTTTCTTAAGCAGAGTTTTACTAGATATGGCCCGTGTGTAGGAAGCACAGTTCTTTTGTTCTGAGCAAGCTCACTGTTCTGGCCCTATAGTAAACACAGTAGTGTAGAAGAGAGCTCTTTTCTCTAAAGCAGATTGTGTTTCTTGTAAGGCGAGCTAGCGTTTGTTTCCCAGTCCTAAATGGAGTTGAATCACATGCAGTTTCTGGTCCTACGAGCAAGAGTTGTTTTATGATAAGAATAGTCACTATTGCGCTGCCATTGCCATACTCAGGGCAAAGAGCACTGGCTTCTGTTCCCAGCAGTACAGTGTATTGGACTGAAGAGGAACTATTGTTCTTGTCAGGTTCCTAAGCAGAATTGAACTAGATATGGCTGTGTGTGTAGAAAGCACAGTTCTTTTGTTCTGAGCAAGCTCACTGTTCGGACCCCATAGGAAACATAGTAGAGTAGAAGAGTGCTCTTTTCTCAAAAGCAGAGTGTGTTTTTGTACGGCAAGCTATCGTTTGATTCCCGGTCCTAAATGGAGTTGAATCACATGCAGTTTCTGGTCCTACGAGCAAGAGTTGTTTTCTGGTAAGGAAAGTCACTATTGCGCTCCCATTGCCATACACAGGGCAAATAGCACTCGCGTCTTTTCCCAGCAAGTACAGTGTATTGGACTGAATAGGAGCTACTGTTCTTGTCAGTTTCCTAAGCAGAGTTGAACTACATATGGTCCTTGTGTGTAGGAAGTACAGTTCTTTTGTTCTGAGCAAGCTCTCTGTTTGGACCCCATAGGAAACACAGTAGAGTAGAAGAGTGCTGTTTTCTCTAAAGCAGAGTGTGTTTCTTGTAAGGCGAGCTAGCATTTGTTTCCCAGTCCTAAATGGAGTGGAATCACATGCATTTTCTGGTCCTACGAGCAAGAGTTGTTTTATGGTAAGAATAGACACTATTGTGCTGCCATTGCCATACACAGGACAAATAGCACTGGCCTCTGTTCCCAGCAAGTACAGTGTATTGGACTGAAGAGGATCTACTGTTCTTGTCAGGTTCCTAAGCAGAATTGAACTAGATATGGCCGTGTGTGTAGGAAGCACAGTTCTTTTGTTCTGAGCAAGCTCACTGTTCAGACCCCATAGGAAACACAGTAGAGTAGAAGAGTGCTCTTTTCTCAAAAGCAGAGTGTGTTTCTTGTAAGGCGAGCTAGCGTTTGTTTCCTAGTCCTAAATGGAGTTGAATCACAAGCAGTTTCTGGTCCTACGAACAAGAGTTGTTTTCTGGTAAGGAAAGTCACATTGCGCTCCCATTGCCACACACAGTGCCAATAGCACTTCGTCTGTTCCCAGCAAGTACAGTGTATTGGACTGAATAGGTGCTACAGTTCTTGTCAGTTTCCTAAGCAGAGTTGAACTAGATAATGTCCGTGTGTTAAGGAAGCACAGTTCTTTGTTCTGAGCAAGCTCACTGTTTGGACCCCATAGGAAACACAGTAGAGTAGAAGAGTGCTCTTTTCTCTAAAGCAGAGTGTGCTTCTTGTAAGGCGAGCTAGCGTTTGTTCCACAGTCCTAAATGGAGTTGAATCACATGCAGTTTCTGGTCCTACGAGCAAGAGTTGTTTTCTGGTAAGAAGATTCACTATTGCGCTGCCATTGCCAAACACAGGACAAATAGCACTGGCATCTGTTCGCAGCAACTACAGTGTATTGGACTGAAGAGGATCTACTGTTCTTGTCAGGTTCCTAAGCAGAATTGAACTAGATATGGCCGTGTGTGTAGGAAGCACAGTTCTTTTGTTCTGAGCAAGCTCACTGTTTGGACCCAAAAGGAAACACAGTAGAGTAGAAGAGTGCTCTTTTCTCAAAAGCAGAGTGTGTTTTTTGTAAGGCAAGCTATCGTTTGTTTCCCAGTCCTAAATGGAGTTGAATCACCTGCAGTTTCTGGTCCTACGAGCAAGAGTTGTTTTCTGGTAAGGAAAGTCACTTTTGTGCTCCCTTTGCCATACACAGTGCAAATAGCACTAGCGTCTGTTCCCAGCAAGTACAGTGTATCGGACAGAAGAGGATCTACTGTTCTTGTCAGTTTCCTAAGAAGAGTTGAACTAGATATGGCCCGTGTGTTTAGGAAGCACAGTTATTATGTTCTGAGCAAGCTCACTGTTCTGGCCCTATAGGAAACACAGGAGAGTAGAAGAGTGCTCTTTTCAATAAAGCAGAGTGTGTTTCTTGTAAGGCGAGCTCGCGTTTGTTTCCCAGTCCTAAATGGATTTGAGTCACATGCAGTTTTTGGTCCTATGAACAAGAGTTGTTTTCTGGTAAGAAGATTCACTATTGCGCTGCCATTTCCATACATAGGACAAATAGCACTGGCATCTGTTCGCAGCAACTACAGTGTGTTGGACTGAAGAGTATCTCCTGTTCTTGTCAGGTTCCTAAGCAGAATTGAACTAGATATGGCCGTGTGTGTAGGAAGCACAGTTCTTTTGTTCTGAGCTAGCTCACTGTTCGGACCCAAAAGGAAACACAGTAGAGTAGAAGAGTGCTCTTTTCTCAAAAGCAGAGTGTGTTTTTTGTAAGGCAAGCTATCGTTTGTTTCCCAGTCCTAAATGGAGTTGAATCAAATGCAGTTTCTGGTCCTATGAGCAAGAGTTGTTTTCTGGTAAGGAAAGTCACTATTGCGCTCCCTTTGCCATACACAGTGCAAATAGCACTCGCGTCTGTTCCCAACATGTACAGTGTATTGGACTGAATAGGAGCTACTGTTCTTGTCAGTTTCCTAACCAGAGTTGAACTAGATATGGTCCATGTGTGTAGGAAGCACAGTTCTTTTGTTCTGAGCAAGCTCACTGTTTGGACCCCATAGGAAACACAGTAGAGTAGAAGAGTGCTCTTTTCTAAAAAGCAGAGAGTGTTTCTTGTAAGGCGAGCTAGCATTTGATTCCCAGTCCTAAATGGCGTTGAATCACATGCAGTTTGTGTTCCTACGAGCAAGAGTTGTTTTCTGGTAAGGAGAGTCACTATTGCGCTGTCTTTGCCATACAGTGTGCAAATAGCCCTCCCGTCTGCTCCCATCAAGTACAGTGTATTGGACTGAAGAGGAGCTACTGGTGTCAGTTTCCTAAGCAGAGTTGAACTAGATATGGTCCATGTGTGTAGGAAGCACAGTTCTTTTGTTCTGAGCAAGCTCACTGTTTGGACCCCATAGGAAACACCGTAGAGTAGAAGAGTGCTCTTTTCTCAAAAGCAGAGTGTGTTTCTTGTAAGGCGAGCTAGCGTTTGTTTCCCAGTCCTAAATGTAGTTGAGTCACATGCAGTTTTTTGTCCTACGAGCAAGAGTTGTTTTCTGGTAAGACGAGTCACTATTGTGCTCCAATTGCCATACACAGTACAAATAGCACTCGCGTCTCTGCCCCACAAGTACAGTGTATTGGACTGAAGAGGAGCTACTGTTCTTGTCAGTTTCCTAAGCAGAGTTGAACTAGATATGGTCGATGTGTGTAGGAAGCACAGTTCTTTTGTTCTGAGCAAGCTCACTGTTTGGACCCCATAGGAAACACAGTAGAGTAGAAGAGTGCTCTTTTCTCAGAAGCAGAGCGTGTTTCTTGTAAGGCGAGCTAGCATTTGTTTCCCAGTCCTAAATGGCGTTGAATCACATGCAGTGTGAGGTCCTTGTGTATAGGAAGCACTGTTTGGACCCCATAGGAAACACAGTAGAGTAGAAGAGTGCTCTTTTCTCTAAAGCAGAGTGTGTTTCTTTTAAGGCGAGCTAGCGTTTGTTTCCCAGTCCTCAATGGAGTGGAATCACATGCAGTTTCTGTCCTACGAGCAAGAGTTGTTTTATGGTAAGAAAAGACACTATTGTGCTGCCATTGCCATACACAGGACAAGTAGCACTGGCGTCTGTTCGCAGCAAGTACAGTGTATTGGACTGAAGAGGATCTACTGTTCTTGTCAGGTTCCTAAGCAGAATTGAACTAGATATGGCCGTGTGTGTAGGAAGCACAGTTCTTTTGTTCTGAGCAAGCTCACTGTTCGGACCCCATGGGAAACACAGTAGAGTAGAAGAGTGCTCTTTTCTCAAAAGCAGATTATGTTTTTTGTAAGGCAAGCTATCATTTTTTTCCCAGTCTTAAATGGAGTTGAATCCCATGCAGTTTCTGGTCCTACGAGCAAGAGATGTTTTCTGGTAAGAAGAGTCACTATTGTGCTCCCATTGCCATATACAGTGCAAATAGCTCTCGCGTCTGTGCCCAGCAAGTGCAGTGTATTGGACTGAAGAGGAGCTACTGTTCTTGTCAGTTTCCTAAGCAGAGTTAAACTAGATATAGTCGGTGTGTATAGGAAGCACAGTTCTTTTGTTCTGAGCAAGCTCACTATTCTGGCCTTACAAAAAACACATTAGACTAGAAGAGTGCTCTTTTCTCAAAAGCAGAGTGTGTTTATTGTAAGGCGAGCTAGCGTTTGTTTCCCAGTTATAAATGGAGTTGAATCACATGCAGTTTCTGGTCCTACGAGCAAGAGTTGTTTTCTGGTAAGAAGAGTCACTATTGCGCTCCCATTATCATACACAGGGCAAATAGCACTGTCGTCTGTTCCCAGCATGTACAGTGTATTGGACTGTAGAAGAGCTACTGTTCTTGTCAGTTTCCTAAGCAGAGTTGAACTAGATATAACCCGTGTGTGTAGGAAGCACAGTTCTTTTGTTCTGAACAAGCTGACTGTTTGGACCCCATAGGAAACACAGTAGAGTAGAAGAGTGCTCTTTTATCATAAGCAGAGTGTGTTTATTGTAAGGCGAGCTAGTGTTTGTTTCCCAGTCTGAAATGGAGTTGAATCCCATGCAGTTTCTGGTCCTACGAGCAAGAGGTGTTTTCTGGTAAGAAGAGTCACTATTGCGCTCCCATTGCCATGTACAGTGGAAATAGCTCTCGCGTCTGTTCCCATCAAGTACAGTGTATTGGACTGAAGAGGATCTACTGTTCATGTCAGTTTCCTAAGCAGAGTTGAACTAGATATAGTCGGTGTGTGTAGGAAGCACAGTTCTTTTGTTCTGAGCAAGCTCACTATTCTGGCCTTACAAAAATCACATTAGAATAGAAGAGAGCTCTTTTCTCAAAAGCAGAGTGTGTTTCTTGTAAGGCGAGCTAGCGTTTGTTTCCCAGTCCTAAATGGAGTTGAATCCCATGCAGTTTCTGGTCCTACGAGCAAGAGTTGTTTTCTGGTAAGAAGAGTCACTATTGCGCTCCCATTATCATACACAGGGCAAATAGCACTGGCGTCTGATCCCAGCATGTACAGTGTATTGGACTGAAGAGGAGCTACTGTTCTTGTCAGTTTCCTAAGCAGAGTTGAACTAGATATACCCCGTGTGTGTAGGAAGCACAGTTCTTTTGTTCTGAGCAAGCTAACTATTCTGGCCCTATAGGAAACACAGTAGAGTAGAAGACTGCTCTTTTCTCAAAAGCAGAGTGTTTTTCTTGTAAAGCGAGCTAGCGTTTGTTTCCCAGTCCTAATGGAGTTGAATCACATGCAGTTTCTGGTCCTACGAGCAAGAATTGTTTTCTGGTAAGAAGAGTCACTATTGTGCTCCCACTCTCATACACAGTTCAAATAGCACTGGCGTCTGTTCCCAGCATGTACAGTGTATTGGACTGAAGAGGATCTACTGTTCTTGTCAGTTTCCTAAGCAGAGTTGAACTAGTAATAGCCCGTTTGTGTAGGAAGCACAGTTCTTTTGTTCTGAGGAAGCACACTGTTTTGGCCCTATAGGAAACACAGTAGAGTAGAAGAGTGCTCTTTTCTCAAAAGCAGAGTGTTTTCTTGTAAGGCAAGCTAGTGTTTGATTCCCAGTCCTAAACGGAGTTGAATCACATGCAGTTTCTGGTCCTACGAGCAAGAGTTGTTTTCTGGTAAGAAGAGTCACTATTGTGCTACCATTGTCATACACAGTGCAAATAGCACTCTCGTCTGTTCCCAGCAAGTACAGTGTATTGGACAGAAGAAGAGCTACTGTTCTTGTCAGTTTCCTAAGCAGAGTTGAACTAGATATGGCCCGTGTGTGTGAAGCACAGATCTTTTGTTCTGAGCAAGCTCAATTTTCGGACCCCATAGTAAACACAGTAGAGTAGAAGAGTGCTCTTTTCTCAAAAGCAGAGTGTGTTTCTTGTAAGGCTAGCTAGTGTTTATTTCCCAGTCAGAAACGGAGTTGAATCCCATGCAGTTTCTGGTCCTACGAGCAAGAGTTGTTTTCTGGTAAGAAGAGTCACTATTTCGCTCCCTTTGCCATACACTGCGCAAATAGCACTCGCATCTGCTCCCAGCAAGTACAGTGTATTGGACTGAAGAGGAGCTACTGTTCTTGTCAGTTTCCTAAGCAGAGTTGAACTAGATATAGCCCGTGAGTGTAGGAAGCACAATTCTTTTGTTTTGAGCAAGCTCACTGTTCTGGCCCTACAGGAAACACTGTAGAGTAGAAGAGTGCTCTTTTCTCAAAAGCAGAGTGTGTTTCTTGTAAGGCGAGCTAGCGTTTTTTTCCCAGTCCTAAATCGAGTTGAATCACATGCATTTTCTGGTCCTACGAGCAAGAGTTGTTTTTGCTAAGAAGAGTCACTATTGCGCTCCCTTTGTCATTCACAGTGCAAATAGCACTGGCGTCTGTTCCCAGCAAGTACAGTGTATTGGACTGAAGAGGATCTACTGTTCTTGTCAGTTTCCTAAGCAGAGTTGAACTAGATATGGCCCGTGTGTGTAGAAAGCACGGTTCTTTTGTTCTGAGCAAGCTCACTGTTCGGACCCTATAGGAAACACAGTAGAGTAGAAGAGTGATCTTTTCTCAAAGCAGAGTGTGTTTTTTGTAAGGCTAGCTAGCGTTTGTTTCCCAGTCCTAAATGGAGTTGAATCCCATTCAGTTTCTGGTCCTATGAGCAAGAGTTGTTTTCTGGTAAGAAGAGTCACTATTGGGCTTCCATTGTCATACACAGGGCAAATAGCACTGGCGTCTGTTCCCAGCATTTACAGTGTATTAGACTGAAGAGGATCTACTGTTCTTGTCAGGTTCCTAAGCAGAGTTGAACTAGATATGACCCATGTGTGTAGGAAGCACTGTTCTTTTTTTCTGAGCAAGCTCTCTGTTTTGGCCCTAGAGGAAAAACAGTAGAATAAAAGAGTGCTCTTTTCTCAAAAGAAGAGTGTGTTTCTTGTAAGGCGAGCTAGCGTTTGTTTCCCAGTGCTAAATGGAGTTGAATCCCATACAGTTTCTGGTCCTTCGAGCAAGAGTTGTTTTCTTGTAAGAAGAGTCACTATTGCGCTTCCATATTCATACACAGTGCAAATAGCACAGGCGTCTGTTCCCAGCAAGTACAGTGTATTGGACTGAAGAGGATCTACTGTTCCTGTCAGTTTCCTAAGCAGAGTTGAACTAGATATGGCCCGTGTGTGTAGGAAGCACAGTTCTTTTGTTCTGAGCAAGGTCACTGTTCGGACCCCATAGGAAACAGTAGAGTAGATGTGTGCCCTATTCTCAAAAGCAGAGCGTGTTTCTTTTAAGGCGAGCTAGCGTTTGTTTCCCATCCCTAAGTGGATTGAATCAAATGCAGTTTCATGTCCTAAGAGCAAGAGTTGTTTTCTGGTAAGAAGAGTCACTATTGTGCATCCATTGCCGTACACAGTGCAAATAGCACTCGCGTCTGTTCCCAGCAAGTACAGTGTATTGGACTGAAGAGGAGCTACTGTTCTTGTCAGTTTCCTAAGCAGAGTTGAACTAGATATGGCCCTTGTATGTAGGAAGCACAGTTCTTTTGTTCTGAGCAAGCTCACTGTTCGGACCCCTTAGGAAACACAGTAGAATAGAAGAGTGCCCTTTTCTCAAAAGCAGAGTGTGTTTCCTGTAGGGTGAGCTAGCATTTGTTTTCCAGTCCTAAATGGAGTTGAATCACATGCAGTTTCTGGTCCTACGAGCAAGAGTTGTTTTCTCTTAAGAAGAGTCACTATTCTGCTCCCATTGCCATACACAGGGCAAAAAGGACTCGCGTCTGTTCCCAGCAAGTACAGTGTATTGGACTGAAGAGGAGCTACTGTTCTTGTCAGTTTCCTATGCAGAATTGAACTAGATATGGCCCGTGTCTAGGAAGCACAGTTCTTTTGTTCTGAGCAAGCTCACTGTTCTGGCCCTACAGGAAACACAGTAGAGTAGAAGAGTGCTCTTTTCCCAAAAGCAGAGTGTGTTTCTTGTAAGTCGAGCTAGCGTTTGTTTCCCAGTCCAAAATAGAGTTGAATCACATGCATTTTCTGGTCCTACAAGCAAGAGTTATTTTTGCTAAGAAGAGTCACTATTGCGCTCCCTTTGTCATTCACAGTGCAAATAGCACTGGCAACTGTTCCCAGCATGTACAGTGTATTGGACTGAAGAGGATCTACTGTTCTTGTCAGTTTCCTAAGCAGAATTGAACTAGATATAGCCGTGTGTGTATGAAGCACAGTTCTTTTGTTCTGAGCAAGCTCACTATTTTGGCCCTATACGAAATACAGTAGAGTAGAAGAGTGTTCTTTTCTCAAAAGCAGATTGTGTTTCTTGTAAGGCGAGGTAGCGTTTGTTTCCCAGTCCTAAATGGAGTTGAATCACATGCAGTTTTTGGGCCCACGAGCAGGAGTTGTTTTCTGGTAAGGAAAGTAACTATTGCGCTCCCTTTCTCATACACAGTGCAAATAGCACACGCGAATTTTCCCAGCAAGTACAGTGTATTGGACTGAAGAGGAGGTATTGTTCTCATCATTTTCCTAAGCAGAGTTGAACTAGATATGGACCGTGTGTGTAGGAAGCACAGTTCTTTTGTTCTGAGCAAGCTCACTGTTCGGAGCCCATAGGAAACACAGTAGAGTAGAAGAGTGCTCTTTTCTCAAAAGCAGAGTGTGTTTCTTGTAATGCGAGCTAGCGTTTGTTTCCCAGTCCTAAATGTAGTTGAATCCCATGCAGTTTTTAGTCCTATGGGCAAGAGTTGTTTTCTGGTAAGAAGAGTCACTATTGCGCTCCCATTGCCATACACACTGCAAATGGCACTCGCGTCTGTTCCCAGCAAATAATGTGTATTGGACTGAAGAGGAGCTACTGTTCTTGTCAGATTCCTAAGCAGAGTTGAACTAGTAATAGCCCGTTTGTGTAGGAAGCACAGTTCTTTTGTTCTGAGGAAGCACACTGTTTTGGCCCTATAGGAAACACAGTAGAGTAGAAGAGTGCTCTTTTCTCAAAAGCAGAGTGTGTTTCTTGTAAAGCGAGCTAGCGTTTGTTTCCCAGTCCTAAATGGAGTGGAATCACATGCAGTTTCTGGTCCTACGAGCAAGGGATGTTTTCTGGTAAGGAACGTCACTATTGTGTTCCCTTTGCCATAAACAGTGCAAATAGCACTCTCGTCTGTTCCCAGCAAGTACAGTGTATTGGACTGAAGAGGATCTACTGTTCTTGTCAGTTTCCTAAGCAGAGTTGAACTAGATATGGCCCGTGTGTGTAGGAAGCACAGTTCTTTTGTTCGGAGCAAGCTCACTGTTCTGGCCCTATAGGAAACACAGTAGTGTAGAAGAGTGCTCTTTTCTCAGAAGCAGAGTGTTTCTTGTAAGGCAAGCTAGTGTTTGATTCCCAGTCCTAAATGGAGTTGAATCACATGCAGTTTCTGGTCCTACGAGCAAGAGTTGTTTTCTGGTAAGAAGAGTCACTATTGTGCTACCATGGTCATACACAGTGCAAATAGCACTCTCGTCTGTTCCCAGCAAGTACAGTGTATTGGACAGAAGAGGAGCTACTGTTCTTGTCAGTTTCCTAAGCAGAGTTGAACTAGATATGGCCCGTGTGTGTGAAGCACAATTCTTTTGTTCTGAGCAAGCTCAATTTTCAGACACCATAGTAAACACTGTAGAGTAGAAGAGTGCTCTTTTCTCAAAAGCAGAGTGTGTTTCTTGTAAGGCTAGCTAGTGTTTTTTTCCCAGTCAGAAACGGAGTTGAATCCCATGCAGTTTCTGGTCCTATGAGCAAGAGTTGTTTTCTGGTAAGAAGAGTCACTATTTCGCTCCCTTTGCCATACACTGCTCAAATAGCACTTGCGTCTGCTCCCAGCAAGTACAGTGTATTGGACTGAAGAGGAGCTACTGTTCTTGTCAGTTTCCTAAGCAGAGTTGAGCTAGATATAGCCCGTGTGTGTAGGAAGCACAATTCTTTTGTTTTGAGCAAGCTCACTGTTCTGTCCCTATAGGAAACACAGTAGAGTAGAAGAGTGCTCTTTTCTCAAGAGCAGAGTGTGTTTCTTGTAAGGTGAGCTAGCGTTTGTTTCCCAGTCCTAAATGGAGTTGAATCACATGCAGTTTTTGGTCCTACGAGCAAGGGATGCTTTCTGGTAAGGAAAGTCACTGTTGTGCTCCCATTGCCATACACAGGGCAAAAAGGACTCGCGTCTGTTCCCAGCAAGTACAGTGTATTGGACTGAAGAGGAGCTACTGTTCTTGTCAGTTTCCTATGCAGAATTGAACTAGATATGGCCCGTGTCTAGGAGGCAGAATTCTTTTGTTCTGAGCAAGCTCACTGTTCTGGCCCTACAGGAAACACAGAAGAGTAGAAGAGTGCTCTTTTCTCAAAAGCAGAGTGTGTTTCTTGTAAGGCGAGCTAGCGTTTGTTTCCCAGTCCTAAATCGAGTTGAATCACATGCAGTTTCTGGTCCTACGAGCAAGAGTTGTTTTTGCTAAGAAGAGTCACTATTGCGCTCCCTTTGTCATTCACAGTGCAAATAGCACTGGCGTCTGTTCCCAGCAAGTACAGTGTATTGGACTGAAGAGGAGCTACTGTTCTTGTCAGTTTCCTAAGCAGAGTTGAACTAGATATGGCCCGTGTGTGTAGGAAGCACGGTTCTTTTGTTCTGAGCAAGCTCACTGTTTGGACCCTATAGGAAACACAGTAGAGTAGAAGTGTGACCTTTTCTCAAAGCAGAGCGTGTTTCTTGTAAGGCGAGCTAGCGTTTGTTTTCCAGTCCTAAGTGGAGTTGAAAACATGCAGTTTCTGGTCCTATGAGCAAGAGTTGTTTTCTGGTAAGAAGAGTCACTATTGGGCTTCCATTGTCATACACAGGGCAAATAGCACTGGCGTCTGTTCCCAGCATGTACAGTGTATTAGACTGAAGAGGATCTACTGTTCTTGTCAGTTTCCTAAGCAGAGTTGAACTAGTAATAGCCCGTTTGTGTAGGAAGCACAGTTCTTTTGTTCTGAGGAAGCACACTGTTTTGGCCCTATAGGAAACACAGTAGAGTAGAAGAGTGCTCTTTTCTCAAAAGCAGAGTGTGTTTCTTGTAAAGCGAGCTAGCGTTTGTTTCCCAGTCCTAAATGGAGTGGAATCACATGCAGTTTCTGGTCCTACGAGCAAGGGATGTTTTCTGGTAAGGAACGTCACTATTGTGTTCCCTTTGCCATAAACAGTGCAAATAGCACTCTCGTCTGTTCCCAGCAAGTACAGTGTATTGGACTGAAGAGGATCTACTGTTCTTGTCAGTTTCCTAAGCAGAGTTGAACTAGATATGGCCCGTGTGTGTAGGAAGCACAGTTCTTTTGTTCGGAGCAAGCTCACTGTTCTGGCCCTATAGGAAACACAGTAGTGTAGAAGAGTGCTCTTTTCTCAGAAGCAGAGTGTTTCTTGTAAGGCAAGCTAGTGTTTGATTCCCAGTCCTAAATGGAGTTGAATCACATGCAGTTTCTGGTCCTACGAGCAAGAGTTGTTTTCTGGTAAGAAGAGTCACTATTGTGCTACCATGGTCATACACAGTGCAAATAGCACTCTCGTCTGTTCCCAGCAAGTACAGTGTATTGGACAGAAGAGGAGCTACTGTTCTTGTCAGTTTCCTAAGCAGAGTTGAACTAGATATGGCCCGTGTGTGTGAAGCACAATTCTTTTGTTCTGAGCAAGCTCAATTTTCAGACACCATAGTAAACACTGTAGAGTAGAAGAGTGCTCTTTTCTCAAAAGCAGAGTGTGTTTCTTGTAAGGCTAGCTAGTGTTTTTTTCCCAGTCAGAAACGGAGTTGAATCCCATGCAGTTTCTGGTCCTACGAGCAAGAGTTGTTTTCTGGTAAGAAGAGTCACTATTTCGCTCCCTTTGCCATACACTGCTCAAATAGCACTTGCGTCTGCTCCCAGCAAGTACAGTGTATTGGACTGAAGAGGAGCTACTGTTCTTGTCAGTTTCCTAAGCAGAGTTGAGCTAGATATAGCCCGTGTGTGTAGGAAGCACAATTCTTTTGTTTTGAGCAAGCTCACTGTTCTGTCCCTATAGGAAACACAGTAGAGTAGAAGAGTGCTCTTTTCTCAAGAGCAGAGTGTGTTTCTTGTAAGGTGAGCTAGCGTTTGTTTCCCAGTCCTAAATGGAGTTGAATCACATGCAGTTTTTGGTCCTACGAGCAAGGGATGCTTTCTGGTAAGGAAAGTCACTGTTGTGCTCCCATTGCCATACACAGGGCAAAAAGGACTCGCGTCTGTTCCCAGCAAGTACAGTGTATTGGACTGAAGAGGAGCTACTGTTCTTGTCAGTTTCCTATGCAGAATTGAACTAGATATGGCCCGTGTCTAGGAGGCAGAATTCTTTTGTTCTGAGCAAGCTCACTGTTCTGGCCCTACAGGAAACACAGAAGAGTAGAAGAGTGCTCTTTTCTCAAAAGCAGAGTGTGTTTCTTGTAAGGCGAGCTAGCGTTTGTTTCCCAGTCCTAAATCGAGTTGAATCACATGCAGTTTCTGGTCCTACGAGCAAGAGTTGTTTTTGCTAAGAAGAGTCACTATTGCGCTCCCTTTGTCATTCACAGTGCAAATAGCACTGGCGTCTGTTCCCAGCAAGTACAGTGTATTGGACTGAAGAGGAGCTACTGTTCTTGTCAGTTTCCTAAGCAGAGTTGAACTAGATATGGCCCGTGTGTGTAGGAAGCACGGTTCTTTTGTTCTGAGCAAGCTCACTGTTTGGACCCTATAGGAAACACAGTAGAGTAGAAGTGTGACCTTTTCTCAAAGCAGAGCGTGTTTCTTGTAAGGCGAGCTAGCGTTTGTTTTCCAGTCCTAAGTGGAGTTGAAAACATGCAGTTTCTGGTCCTATGAGCAAGAGTTGTTTTCTGGTAAGAAGAGTCACTATTGGGCTTCCATTGTCATACACAGGGCAAATAGCACTGGCGTCTGTTCCCAGCATGTACAGTGTATTAGACTGAAGAGGATCTACTGTTCTTGTCAGTTTCCTAAGCAGAGTTGAACTAGTAATAGCCCGTTTGTGTAGGAAGCACAGTTCTTTTGTTCTGAGGAAGCACACTGTTTTGGCCCTATAGGAAACACAGTAGAGTAGAAGAGTGCTCTTTTCTCAAAAGCAGAGTGTGTTTCTTGTAAAGCGAGCTAGCGTTTGTTTCCCAGTCCTAAATGGAGTGGAATCACATGCAGTTTCTGGTCCTACGAGCAAGGGATGTTTTCTGGTAAGGAACGTCACTATTGTGTTCCCTTTGCCATAAACAGTGCAAATAGCACTCTCGTCTGTTCCCAGCAAGTACAGTGTATTGGACTGAAGAGGATCTACTGTTCTTGTCAGTTTCCTAAGCAGAGTTGAACTAGATATGGCCCGTGTGTGTAGGAAGCACAGTTCTTTTGTTCGGAGCAAGCTCACTGTTCTGGCCCTATAGGAAACACAGTAGTGTAGAAGAGTGCTCTTTTCTCAGAAGCAGAGTGTTTCTTGTAAGGCAAGCTAGTGTTTGATTCCCAGTCCTAAATGGAGTTGAATCACATGCAGTTTCTGGTCCTACGAGCAAGAGTTGTTTTCTGGTAAGAAGAGTCACTATTGTGCTACCATGGTCATACACAGTGCAAATAGCACTCTCGTCTGTTCCCAGCAAGTACAGTGTATTGGACAGAAGAGGAGCTACTGTTCTTGTCAGTTTCCTAAGCAGAGTTGAACTAGATATGGCCCGTGTGTGTGAAGCACAATTCTTTTGTTCTGAGCAAGCTCAATTTTCAGACACCATAGTAAACACTGTAGAGTAGAAGAGTGCTCTTTTCTCAAAAGCAGAGTGTGTTTCTTGTAAGGCTAGCTAGTGTTTTTTTCCCAGTCAGAAACGGAGTTGAATCCCATGCAGTTTCTGGTCCTACGAGCAAGAGTTGTTTTCTGGTAAGAAGAGTCACTATTTCGCTCCCTTTGCCATACACTGCTCAAATAGCACTTGCGTCTGCTCCCAGCAAGTACAGTGTATTGGACTGAAGAGGAGCTACTGTTCTTGTCAGTTTCCTAAGCAGAGTTGAGCTAGATATAGCCCGTGTGTGTAGGAAGCACAATTCTTTTGTTTTGAGCAAGCTCACTGTTCTGTCCCTATAGGAAACACAGTAGAGTAGAAGAGTGCTCTTTTCTCAAGAGCAGAGTGTGTTTCTTGTAAGGTGAGCTAGCGTTTGTTTCCCAGTCCTAAATGGAGTTGAATCACATGCAGTTTTTGGTCCTACGAGCAAGGGATGCTTTCTGGTAAGGAAAGTCACTGTTGTGCTCCCATTGCCATACACAGGGCAAAAAGGACTCGCGTCTGTTCCCAGCAAGTACAGTGTATTGGACTGAAGAGGAGCTACTGTTCTTGTCAGTTTCCTATGCAGAATTGAACTAGATATGGCCCGTGTCTAGGAGGCAGAATTCTTTTGTTCTGAGCAAGCTCACTGTTCTGGCCCTACAGGAAACACAGAAGAGTAGAAGAGTGCTCTTTTCTCAAAAGCAGAGTGTGTTTCTTGTAAGGCGAGCTAGCGTTTGTTTCCCAGTCCTAAATCGAGTTGAATCACATGCAGTTTCTGGTCCTACGAGCAAGAGTTGTTTTTGCTAAGAAGAGTCACTATTGCGCTCCCTTTGTCATTCACAGTGCAAATAGCACTGGCGTCTGTTCCCAGCAAGTACAGTGTATTGGACTGAAGAGGAGCTACTGTTCTTGTCAGTTTCCTAAGCAGAGTTGAACTAGATATGGCCCGTGTGTGTAGGAAGCACGGTTCTTTTGTTCTGAGCAAGCTCACTGTTTGGACCCTATAGGAAACACAGTAGAGTAGAAGTGTGACCTTTTCTCAAAGCAGAGCGTGTTTCTTGTAAGGCGAGCTAGCGTTTGTTTTCCAGTCCTAAGTGGAGTTGAAAACATGCAGTTTCTGGTCCTATGAGCAAGAGTTGTTTTCTGGTAAGAAGAGTCACTATTGGGCTTCCATTGTCATACACAGGGCAAATAGCACTGGCGTCTGTTCCCAGCATGTACAGTGTATTAGACTGAAGAGGATCTACTGTTCTTGTCAGGTTCCTAAACAGAGTTGAACTAGATATGACCCGTGTGTGTAGGAAGCACAGTTCTTTTTTTCTGAGCAAGCTCTCTGTTTTTGCCCTACAGGAAACACATTAGAATAAAAGGTGCTTATTTCTCAAAAGAAGAGTGTGTTTCTTGTAAGGCGAGCTAGCGTTTGTTTCCCAGTGCTAAATGGAGTTGAATCCCATGCAGTTTCTGGTCCTACGAGCAAGAGTTGTTTTCTGGTAAGAAGAGTCACTATTGCGCTCCCATATTCATACACAGTGCAAATAGCACAGGCGTCTGTTCCCAGCAAATACAGTGTATTGGACTGAAGAGGATCTACTGTTCCTGTCAGTTTCCTAAGCAGAGTTGAACTAGATATGGCCCGTGTGTGTAGGAAGCACAGTTCTTTTGTTCTGAGCAAGCTCACTGTTCGGACCACATTGGAAACACAGTAGAGTAGATGTGTGCCCTATTCTCAAAAGCAGAGCGTGTTTCTTGTAAGGCGAGCTAGCGTTTGTTTCCCATCCCTAAGTGGATTGAATCAAATGCAGTGTCAGGTCCAAAGAGCAAGAGTTGTTTTCTGGTAAGTAGAGTCACTATTGTGCATCCATTGCCGTATACAGTGCAAATAGCACTCGCGTCTGTTCCCAGCAAGTACAGTGTATTGGACTGAAGAGGATCTACTGTTCTTGTAAGTTTCCTAAGCAGAGTTGAACTAGATATGGCCCTTGTATGTAGGAAGCACAGTTCTTTTGTTCTGAGCAAGCTCACTGTTCAGACCCCATAGGAAACACAGTAAAGTAGAAGAGTGCCCTTTTCTCAAAAGCAGAGTGTGTTTCTTGTAGGGTGAGCTAGCATTTGTGTTCCAGTCCTAAATGGAGTTGAATCACATGCAGTTTCTGGTCCTATGAGCAAGAGTTGTTTTGTGGTATGAAGAGTCACAATTGCACTCCCATTGCCAAACACAGTACAAAGAGCACTCGCGTCTGTTCCCAGCAAGTACAGTGTATTGGACTGAAGTGGATCTACTGTTCTTTTCAGTTTCCTAAGGAGAATTGAACTAGATTTGGCCGTGTGTGTAGGAAGCACAGTTCTTTTTTTCTGAGCAAGCTCACTCTTCTGGCGCTAAAGGAAACACAGTAGAGTAGGAGAGTGCTCCTTTCTCAAAAGCAGAGTGTGTTACTTGTAAGGCGAGCTAGCATTTGTTTCCCAGTCCTAAATGGAGTTGAATCACATGCAGTTTTTGGTCCTATGAGCAAGAGTTGCTTTCTGGTAAGGAAAGTCACTATTGCGCTCCCATTGCCATACACAGTGCAAATAGCACTGGCATCTGTTGCCAGCAAGTACAGTGTATTGGACTGAAGAGGAGCTACTTCTCTTGTCAGTTTCCTCAGCAGAGTTGAACTAGATATGGCCCGAGTGTAGGAATCACAGTTCTTTTGTTCTGAGCAAGTTCTCTGTTTGGACCCCATAAGAAACACAGTAGAGTAGAAGAGTGCTCTTTTGTCAAAAGCAGAGTGTGTTTCTTGTAAGGCGAGCTAGCGTTTGTTTCCCAGTCCTAAATGGAGTTGAAATACACATGCAGTTTCTGGTCCTACGAGCGAGAGTTGTTTTCTGGTAAGAAGAGTCCATTTTGCGCTCCCTTTGCCATACACAGTGCAAATAGCACTCGCGTCTGTTCCCAGCAAGTATAGTGTATTGGACTAAAGAGAGGCTACTGTTCTTGTCAGCTTCGTAAGCAGAATTGAACTGGATATGGCCGTGTGTGTAGGAAGCACAGTTCTTTTGTTCTGAGCAAGCTCACTGTTCTGGCCCTATAGGAAACACAGTAGAGTAGAGGAGTGCTCTTTTCTCAAAAGCAGAGTGTGTTTCTTGTACGTCTAGCTAGCGTTTGTTTCCCAGTCCTAAATGGAGGGGAATCAAATGCACTTTTTGGTCCTACGAGCAAGAGTTGTTTTCTGGCAAGAAGAGTCACTATTGCACTCCCATTGCCATACACAGTAAAAATAGCACTGGCGTTTGTTCCCAGCATGTACAGTGTATTGGACTGAAGAGGATCTACTGCTCTTGTCATTTTACTAAGCAGAATTGAACGAGATATGGCCGTGTGTAAGAAGCACAGTTCTTTTGTTCTGAGCAAGCTCACTGTTCTGGTGCTATAGGAAACACAGTAGAGTAGAAGAGTGCTGTTTTCTCAAAAGCAGAGGGTGTTTCTTGTAAGGCGAGCTAGCATTTGTTTCCAAGTCCTAAATGGAGTTGAATCACATGCAGTTTCTGGTCCTACACGCAAGAATTGTTTTCTGGTAAGGAAAGTCACTATTGCGCTCCCATTTCCATACACAGTGCAAATAGCACTGGCATCTGTTCCCAGCAAGTACAGTGTATTGGACTGAAGAGGAGCTACTGTTCTTGTCAGTTTCCTAAGCAGAGTTGAACGAGATATGGCCCGTGTGTGTAGGAAGCACAGTTCTTTTTTTCTGAGCAAGCTCACTGTTCTGGCCATATAGGAAACACAGTAGAGTAGAAGAGTGCTCTTTTCTCAAAAACAGAGCGTGTTTCTTGTAAGGCGAGCTAGCTTTTGTTTCCCAGTCCTAAATGGAGTTGAATCACATGCAGGTTCTGGTCCTACGAGCAAGAGTTGTTTTCTAGTAAGAAGAGTCACTTTTGCGCTCCCATTGTCATACACAGGGCAAGTAGCACTGGGGTCTGTTCCCAGCATGTACAGTGTATTGCACTGAAGAGGAGCTACTGTTCTTGTCAGTTTCCTAAGCAGAGTTGAACTAGATATAGCCCGTGTGTGTAGGAAGCACAGTTCTTTCGTTCTGAGCTAGCTCACAGTTCGGACCCCATAGGCAACACAGTAGAGTAGAAGAGTGCTCTCTTCTCAAAAGCAGAGTGTGTTTCTTGTACGGCGAGCTAGTGTTTGTTTCCCAGTCCTAAATGGAGTTGAATCACATGCAGGTTCTGCTCCTATGAGCAAGTGTTGTTTTCTGTTAAGAAGAGTCACTATTGTGCTCTCATTGTCATACACAGGGCAAATAGCACTGGCGTCTGTTCCCAGCAAGTACAGTGTATTGGACTGAAGAGGAGCTACTGTTCTTGTCAGTTTCCTAAGCAGAGTTGAACTAGATATGCCCCGTGTATGCAGGAAGCACAGTTCTTTTGTTCTGAGCAAGTTCACTGTCCTGGCCATTTAGGAAACACAGTAGAGTACAAGAGTGCTCTTTTCTCAAAAGCAGAGTGTGTTTCTTGTAAGGCAAGCTAACGTTTGTTTCCCAGTCCTAAATGGAGTTGAATCACATGCAGTTTCTCTTCCTACGTGCAAGAGTTGTTTTCTGGTAAGAAGAGTCACTCTTGCGCTCCCATTGCCATACACAGTGCAAATAGCACTGGCGTCTGTTCCCAGCATGTACAGTGTATTGCACTGAAGAGGATCTACTGTTCTTGTCAGTTTCCTAAGCAGAGTTGAACCAGATATAGCCCGTGTGTGTAGGAAGCACAGTTCTTTTGTTCTGAGCAAGCTGACTGTTCGGACCCCATAGGAAACACTGTAGAGTAGAAGAGTGCTCTTTTCTCAAAAGCAGAGTGTGTTTCTTGTAAGGCGAGCTAGCGTTTGTTTGCCAGTCCTATTTGGAGTTGAATCACATGCAGTTTCTGGTCCTACGAGCAAGAGTTGTTTTCTGGTAAGAAGAGTCACTATTGCGCTCCCATTGTCATACACAGGGCAAATAGCACTGGCGTCTGTTCGCAGCATGTACACTGTATTGGACTGAAGAGGATCTACTGTTCTTGTCAGTTTCCTAAGCAGAGTTGAACTAGGTATGGCCGTGTGTGTAGGAAGCACAGTTCTTTTGTTCAGAGCAAGCTCACTGTTCTGGCCATATAGGAAAGACATTTGAGTAGAAGAGTGCTCTTTTATCAAAGCAGAGTGTGTTTCTTGTAATGCGAGCTAGCGTTTGTTTCCCAGTCTTAAATGGAGTTGAATCCCATGCAGTCTCTGGTCCTACGAGCAAGAGTTGTTTTCTGGCATCAAGAGTCACTATTGAGCTCCCATTGTCATACACAGGGCAAATAGCACTGGCATCTGTTCCCTGCATGTACAGTGTATTGGACGGAAGAGGATCTACTGTTCTTGTCAGTTTCCTAAGCAGAATTTAACTAGCTATGGCCGTGTGTGTAGGAAGCACAGTTCTTTTGTTCTGAGCAAGCTCACTGTTCGGACCCCAGAGGAAACAGTAGAGTAGAAGAGTGCCCTTTTCTCAAAAGCAGAGTGTGTTTCTAGTAAGGCAAGTTAGCGTTTGTTTCTCAGTCCTAAATGGAGTTGAATCACATGCAGTTTCTGGTCCTACGAGCAAGAATTGTTTTCTGGTAAGAAGAGTCACTAGTGCGCTCCCATTGCCATACACAGGGCATATAGCACTGGCATCTGTTCCCAGCATGTACAGTGTATTGGACTTAAGAGGATCTACTGTTCTTGTCAGTTCCCTAAGCTGAATTGATCTAGATAATGCCCGTGTGTGTAGGAAGCACAGTTCCTTTGTTTTGAGCAAGCTCACTGTTCTGGCCCTATAGGAAACCCAGTAGAGTAGCAGAGTGCTCTTTTCTCAAAAGCAGAGTGTGTTTCTTGTAGGGTGAGCTAGCATTTGTTTTTTATTTCTAAATGGAGTTGAATCACATGCAGTTTCTGGTCCTACGAGCAAGAGTTGTTTTCTGGTAAGAAGAGTCATTATTGTGCTCCTATTGTCACACACAGGGCAAATAGCACTGGCATCTGTTCCCAGCAAGTACAGTGTATTGGACTTAAGAGGATCTACTGTTCTTGTCAGTTTCCTAAGCTGAAATGATCTAGATATGGCCCGTGTGTGTAGGAAGCACAGTTCTTTTGTTCTGAGCAAGCTCACTTGCCTGGCCCTTTAGGAAACACAGTAGAGTAGAGGAGTGCCCTTTTCTCAAAAGCAGAGTGTTTTTCTTGTAAGGCGTGCTCGCATTTGTTTCCCAGTCCTAAATGTAGTTGAATCCCATGCAGTTTCTGCTCCTACAAGCAAGAGTTGTTTTCTGGTAAGAAGAGTCACTATTGCGCTCCCATTGTCATTCACAGTGCAAATAGCACTGGTGTCTGTTCCCAGCAAGTACAGTGTATTGGACGGAAGAGGATCTACTGTTCTTGTCAGTTTCCTAAGCAGAGTTAAACTATATATGGCCCGTGTGTGGAGGAAGCACAGTTCTTTTGTTCTGAGCAAGCTCACTGTTGTGTCCCAATAGGAAAAACAGTATAGTGGAAGAGTGCTCTTATCTCAAAAGCAGAGTGTGTTTATTGTAAGGCGAGCTAGTGTTTGTTTCCCATTCCTAAATGGAGTTTATCACATGCAGTTTCTGGTCCTACGAGCAAGAGGTGTTTTCTAGTAAGAAGAGTCACTTTTGCGCTCCCATTGTCATACACAGGGCAAATAGCACTGGCGTCTGTTCCCAGCATGTACAGTGTATTGCACTGAAGAGGAGCTACTGTTCTTGTCAGTTTCCTAAGCAGAGTTGAACTAGATATAGCCCGTGTGTGTAGGAACCACAGTCCTTTTGTTCTGAGCTAGCTCACTGTTCGGACCCCATAGGCAACACAGTAGAGTAGAAGAGTGCTCTTTTCTCAAAAGCAGAGTGTGTTTCTTGGAAGGCGAGCTAGCGTTTGTTTCCCAGTCCTAAATGGAGTTGAATCACATGCAGTTTCTGGTCCTACGAGCAAGAGTTGTTTTCTGGTAAGAAGAGTCACTGTTGCGCTGCCATTGCCATACACAGTGCAAATAGCACTGGCGTCTGTTCCCAGCATATACAGTGTATTGCACTGAAGGGGATCTACTGTTCTTGTCAGTTTCCTAAGCAGAGTTGAACTATATATAGCCCGTGTGTGTAGGAAGCACAGTTCTTTTGTTCTGAGCAAGCTCACTCTTCTGGCCCTATAGGAAACAGAGTAGAGTAGAAGAGTGCTCTTTTCTCAAAAGCAGAGTGTGTTGCTCGTAAGGCGAGCTAGCGTTTGTTTTCCAGTCCTAAATGGAGTTGAATCACATGCAGTTTTTGGTCCCACGAGCAAGAGTTGTTTTCTGGTAAGGAAAGTCAATATTGTGCTCCTATTGCCATGCACAGTGCAAATAGCACTCGCGTCTGATCCCAGCAAGTACAGTGTATTGTACTGAAGAGGAGGTATTGTTCTTGTCAGTTTTCTAAGCAGAGTTGAACTAGATATGGCCCGTGTGTGTAGGAAGCACAGTTCTTTTGTTCTGACCAAGCTCACTCTTCAGACACCATAGGAAACACAGTAGAGTAGAAGAGTGCTCTTTTCTCAAAAGCAGAGTGTGTTTCTTGTAAGGCGAGCTAGCGTTTGTTTCCCAGTCCTAAATGGAGTTGAATCACATGCAGTTTCTCTTCCTACGTGCAAGAGTTGTTTTCTGGTAAGAAGAGTCACTCTTGCTCTCCCATTGCCATACACAGTGCAAATAGCACTGGCGTCTGTTCCCAGCATGTACAGTGTATTGCACTGAAGAGGATCTACTGTTCTTGTCAGTTTCCTAAGCAGAGTTGAACCAGATATAGCCCGTGTGTGTAGGAAGCACAGTTCTTTTGTTCTGAGCAAGCTGACTGTTCGGACCCCATAGGAAACACTGTAGAGTAGAAGAGTGCTCTTTTCTCAAAAGCAGAGTGTGTTTCTTGTAAGGCGAGCTAGCGTTTGTTTGCCAGTCCTATTTGGAGTTGAATCACATGCAGTTTCTGGTCCTACGAGCAAGAGTTGTTTTCTGGTAAGAAGAGTCACTATTGCGCTCCCATTGTCATACACAGGGCAAATAGCACTGGCGTCTGTTTGCAGCATGTACACTGTATTGGACTGAAGAGGATCTACTGTTCTTGTCAGTTTCCTAAGCAGAGTTGAACTAGGTATGGCCGTGTGTGTAGGAAGCACAGTTCTTTTGTTCAGAGCAAGCTCACTGTTCTGGCCATATAGGAAAGACATTTGAGTAGAAGAGTGCTCTTTTATCAAAGCAGAGTGTGTTTCTTGTAATGCAAGCTAGCGTTTGTTTCCCAGTCTTAAATGGAGTTGAATCCCATGCAGTCTCTGGTCCTACGAGCAAGAGTTGTTTTCTGGCATCAAGAGTCACTATTGAGCTCCCATTGTCATACACAGGGCAAATAGCACTGGCATCTGTTCCCTGCATGTACAGTGTATTGGACGGAAGAGGATCTACTGTTCTTGTCAGTTTCCTAAGCAGAATTTAACTAAGTATGGCCGTGTGTGTAGGAAGCACAGTTCTTTTGTTCTGAGCAAGCTCACTGTTCGGACCCCAGAGGAAACAGTAGAGTAGAAGAGTGCCCTTTTCTCAAAAGCAGAGTGTGTTTCTAGTAAGGCAAGTAAGCGTTTGTTTCTCAGTCCTAAATGGAGTTGAATCACATGCAGTTTCTGGTCCTACGAGCAAGAATTGTTTTCTGTTAAGAAGAGTCACTGGTTCGCTCCCATTGCCATACACAGGGCATATAGCACTGGCATCTGTTCCCAGCATGTACAGTGTATTGGACTTAAGAGGATCTACTGTTCTTGTCAGTTCCCTAAGCTGAATTGATCTAGATAATGCCCGTGTGTGTAGGAAGCACAGTTCCTTTGTTTTGAGCAAGCTCACTGTTCTGGCCCTATAGGAAACCCAGTAGAGTAGCAGAGTGCTCTTTTCTCAAAAGCAGAGTGTGTTTCTTGTAGGGTGAGCTAGCATTTGTTTTTTATTCCTAAATGGAGTTGAATCACATGCAGTTTCTGGTCCTACGAGCAAGAGTTGTTTTCTGGTAAGAAGAGTCATTATTGTGCTCCTATTGTCACACACAGGGCAAATAGCACTGGCATCTGTTCCCAGCAAGTACAGTGTATTGGACTTAAGAGGATCTACTGTTCTTGTCAGTTTCCTAAGCTGAAATGATCTAGATATGGCCCGTGTGTGTAGGAAGCACAGTTCTTTTGTTCTGAGCAAGCTCACTTGCCTGGCCCTTTAGGAAACACAGTAGAGTAGAGGAGTGCCCTTTTCTCAAAAGCAGAGTGTGTTTCTTGTAAGGCGTGCTCGCATTTGTTTCCCAGTCCTAAATGTAGTTGAATCCCATGCAGTTTCTGCTCCCACAAGCAAGAGTTGTTTTCTGGTAAGAAGAGTCACTATTGCGCTCCCATTTTCATTCTCAGTGCAAATAGCACTGGTGTCTGTTCCCAGCAAGTACAGTGTATTGGACGGAAGAGGATCTACTGTTCTTGTCAGTTTCCTAAGCAGAGTTAAACTATATATGGCCCGTGTGTGGAGGAAGCACAGTTCTTTTGTTCTGAGCAAGCTCACTGTTGTGTCCCAATAGGAAAAACAGTATAGTGGAAGAGTGCTCTTATCTCAAAAGCAGAGTGTGTTTATTGTAAGGCGAGCTAGTGTTTGTTTCCCATTCCTAAATGGAGTTTATCACATGCAGTTTCTGGTCCTACAAGCAAGAGGTGTTTTCTAGTAAGAAGAGTCACTTTTGCGCTCCCATTGTCATACACAGGGCAAATAGCACTGGCTTCTGTTCCCAGCAAGTACAGTGTATTGGACTGAAGAGGATCTACTGTTCTTGTCAGTTTCCTAAGCAGAGTTAAACTATATATGGCCCGTGTGTGGAGGAAGCACAGTTCTTTTGTTCTGAGCAAGCTCACTGTTGTGGCCCAAAAGGAAAAACAGTATAGTGGAAGAGTGCTCTTATCTCAAAAGCAGAGTGTGTTTATTGTAAGGCGAGCTAGTGTTTGTTTCCCATTCCTAAATGGAGTTTATCACATGCAGTTTCTGGTCCTACGAGCAAGAGGTGTTTTCTAGTAAGAAGAGTCACTTTTGCGCTCCCATTGTCATACACAGGGCAAATAGCACTGGCGTCTGTTCCCAGCATGTACAGTGTATTGCACTGAAGAGGAGCTACTGTTCTTGTCAGTTTCCTAAGCAGAGTTGAACTAGATATAGCCCGTGTGTGTAGGAACCACAGTCCTTTTGTTCTGAGCTAGCTCATTGTTCGGACCCCATAGGCAACACAGTAGAGTAGAAGAATGCTCTTTTCTCAAAAGCAGAGTGTGTTTCTTGGAAGGCGAGCTAGCGTTTGTTTCCCAGTCCTAAATGGAGTTGAATCACATGCAGTTTCTGGTCCTACGAGCAAGAGTTGTTTTCTGGTAAGAAGAGTCACTGTTGCGCTCCCATTGCCATACACAGTGCAAATAGCACTGGCGTCTGTTCCCAGCATGTACAGTGTATTGCACTGAAGGGGATCTACTGTTCTTGTCAGTTTCCTAAGCAGAGTTGAACTATATATAGCCCGTGTGTGTAGGAAGCACAGTTCTTTTGTTCTGAGCAAGCTCACTCTTCTGGCCCTATAGGAAACAGAGTAGAGTAGAAGAGTGCTCTTTTCTCAAAAGCAGAGTGTGTTGCTTGTAAGGCGAGCTAGCGTTTGTTTTCCAGTCCTAAATGGAGTTGAATCACATGCAGTTTTTGGTCCCACGAGCAAGAGTTGTTTTCTGGTAAGGAAAGTCAATATTGTGCTCCTATTGCCATGCACAGTGCAAATAGCACTCGCGTCTGATCCCAGCAAGTACAGCGTATTGTACTGAAGAGGAGGTATTATTCTTGTCAGTTTTCTAAGCAGAGTTGAACTAGATATGGCCCGTGTGTGTAGGAAGCACAGTTCTTTTGTTCTGACCAAGCTCACTCTTCAGACACCTTAGGAAACACAGTAGAGTAGAAGAGTGCTCTTTTCTCAAAAGCAGAGTGTGTTTCTTGTAAGGCGAGCTAGCGTTTGTTTCCCAGTCCTAAATGGAGTTGAATCACATGCAGTTTCTGATCCTAGTAGCAAGAATTGTTTTCTGGTAAGAAGAGTCACTATTGCCCTCCCATTGTCATACACAGGGCAAATAGCACTGGCGTCTGTTCCCAGCATGTACAGTGTATTGGACTGAAGAGGATCTACCTTTCTTGTCAGTTTCCTAAGCAGAGTTGAACTAGTAATAGCCCATGTGTGTAGGAAGCACAGTTCTTTTGTTCTGAGGAAGCACACTGTTTTGGCCCTATAGGAAACACAGTAGAGTAGAAGAGTGCTCTTTTCTCAAAAGCAGAGTGTGTTTTTGTAAAGCGAGCTAGCGTTTGTTTCCCAGTCCTAAATGGAGTGGAATCACATGCAGTTTCTGGTCCTACGAGCAAGGGATGTTTTCTGGTAAGGAAAGTCACTATTGTGTTCCCTTTGCCATAAACAGTGCAAATAGCACTCGCGTCTGTTCCCAGCAAGTACAGTGTATTGGACTGAAGAGAAGCTACTGTTCTTGTCAGTTTCCTAAGCAGAGTTGAACTAGATATGGCCCGTGTGTGTAGGAAGCACAGTTCTTTTGTTCTGAGCAAGCTCACTGTTCTGGCCCTGTAGGAAACACAGAAGAGTAGAAGAGTGCTCTTTTCTCAGAAGCAGAGTGTGTTTCTTGTAAGGCAAGCTAGTGTTTGATTCCCAGTCATAAACGGAGTTGAATCACATGCAGTTTCTGGTCCTACGAGCAAGAGTTGTTTTCTTGTAAGAAGAGTCACTATTGTGCTACCATTGTCATACACAGTGCAAATAGCACTCTCGTCTGTTCCCAGCAAGCACAGTGTATTGGACAGAACAGGAGCTACTGTTCTTGTCAGTTTCCTAAGCAGAGTAGAACTAGATATGGCCCGTGTGTGTGAAGCACAGTTCTTTTGTTCTGAGCAAGCTCAATTTTCGGACCCCATAGTAAACACAGTAGAGTTGAAGAGTGCTCTTTTCTCAAAAGCAGAGTGTGTTTCTTGTAAGGCTAGCTAGTGTTTATTTCCCAGTCAGAAACGGAGTTAAATCCCATGCAGTTTCTGGTCCTACGAGCAAGAGTTGTTTCCTGGTAAGAAGAGTCACTATTTCGCTCCCTTTGGCATACACTGCGCAAGTAGCACTCGCGTGTGCTCCCAGCAAGTACAGTGTATTGGACTGAAGAGGAGCTACTGTTCTTGTCAGTTTCCTAAGCAGAATTGAACTAGGTATGGCCGTGTGTGTAAGAAGCACAGTTCTTTTGTTCTGAGCAAGCTCACTGTTTTGGCCCTATAGGAAACACAGTAGAGTAGAAGCGTGCTCTTTTCTCAAAAGCATACTGTGTTTCTTGTAAGACGAGCTAGCGTTTGTTTTCCAGTCCTAAATGGAGTTGAATCACATGCAGTTTTTGGTCCCACGAGAAGAGTTGTTTTCTGGTAAGGAAAGTCACTATTCGCTCCCTTTCTCATACTCAGAGCAAATAGCACATGTGTCTTTTTCTAGCAAGTAAAGTGTATTGGACTGAAGAGGAGCTACTGTTCTTGTCAGATTCCTAAGCACAGTTGAACTAGATATTGCCCGTGTGTGTAGGAAGCACAGTTCTTTTGTTCTGAGCAAGCTCAATGTTCTGGCCCTATAGAAAACACAGTAGAGTAGAAGAGTGATCGTTTCTGAAAAGCAGAGTGTGTTTCTTGTAAGGCGAGCTAGCGTTTGTTTCCCAGTTCTAAATGGAGTTGATTCACATGCAGTTTCTGGTCCTACAAGCAAGAGTCGTTTTCTGGTGGGAAAGTCACTATTGTGCTCCCATTGCCACACAAAGTGCAAATAGCATTCGCGTCTGTTCCCAGCCAGTACAGTGTATTGGACTGAAGAGGAGCTACTGTTCTTGTCAGTTTCCTAAGCAGAGTTGAACTAGATATCGCCCATGTGTGTAGGAAGCTCAGTTCTTTTGTTCGGAGCAAGCTCACTGTTCGGACCTCATAGGAAACACATTAGAGTAGAAGAGTGCTCTTTCCTAAAAAGCAGAGTTTGTTTCTTGTAAGGCGAGCTAGCGTTTGTTTCCCAGTCCTAAATGGAGTTGAATCACATGCAGTTTCTGGTCCTACGAGCAATAGTTGTTTTCTGGTAAGAAGAGTCACTATTGTGCTCCCATTGTCATACAAAAAGCAAATAGCACTGTGGTCTGTTCCCAGCATGTACAGTGTATTGGACTGAAGAGGATCTACTGTTCTTGTCAGTTTCCTAAGCAGAATTGAACAAGATATGGCCGTGTGTGTAGGAAGCACAATTCTTTTGTTCTGAGCAAGCTCACTTCTCTGGCCCTATAGGAAACAGAGTAGAGTAGAAGAGTGCTCTTTTCTCAAAAGCAGAGTGTGTTGCTTGTAAGGCGAGCTAGCGTTTGTTTTCCAGTCCTAAATGGAGTTGAATCACATGCAGTTTTTGGTCCCACGAGCAAGAGTTGTTTTCTGGTAAGGAAAGTCACTATTTGCTCCCTTTCTCATACACAGAGCAAATAGCACACGCGTCTTTTCCCAGCAAGTACAGTGTATTGGACTGAAGAGGAGCTACTGTTTTTGTCAGATTCCTAAGCACAGTTGAACTAGATATTGCCCGTGTGTGTAGAAAGCACAGTTCTTTTGTTCTGAGCAAGCTCAATGTTCTGGCCATATTGGAAACACATTAGAGTAGAATACTGCTCTTTTCTCAAAAGCAGAGTGTGTTTCTTGTAAGGCAAGCTAGGGTTTGTTTCCCAGTCCTAAATGGAGTTGAATCCCATGCAGTTTCTGGTCCTATGAGCAAGAGTTGTTTTCTGGTAAGAAGAGACACTCTTGTGCTCCCATTGCCATACACAGTGCAAATAGCACTGGCGTCTGTTCCCAGCATGTACAGTGTATTGCACTGAAGAGGATCTACTGTTCTTGTCAGTTTCCTAAGGAGAGTTGAACTAGATATAGCCCGTGTGTAGGAAGCACAGTTCTTTTGTTCTGAGAAAGCTCACTGTTCGGACCCCATAGGAAACACATTAGAGTAGAATAGTGCTCTTTTCTGAAAAGCAGAGTGTGTTTCTTTTAAGGCTAGCTATTGTTTGTTTCCCAGTCCTAAATGGAGTTGAATCCCATGCAGTTTCTGGTCCTATGAGCAAGAGTTGTTTTCTGGTATCAAGAGTCACTATTGTGCTCCCATTGACATATACAGGGCAAATAGCACTGGCGTCTCTTCCCATCATGTACAGTGTATTGGACGGAAGAGGATCTACTGTTCTTGTCAGTTTCCTAAGCAGAATTGAACTAGTTATGGCCGTGTGTCTAGGAAGCACATTTCTTTTCTTCTGAGCAAGCTCACTCTTCGGACCCCATAGGAAATACAGTAGAGTGGGAGAGTGCCCTTTTCTCAAAAGCAGAGTGTGTTTCTTGTAAGGCAAGCTAGCGTTTGTTTCTCAGTCCTAAATGGAGTTGAATCACATGCAGTTTCTGGTCCTACGAGCAAGAGTTGTTTTCTCGTAAGAAGAGTCACTAGTGTGCTCCCATTGTCATACACAGGGCATATAGCACTGGCATCTGTTCCCAGCATGTACAGTGTATTGGACTTAAGAGGATCTACTGTTCTTGTCAGTTTCCTAAGCAGAATTGATCTAGATATGGCCCGTGTGTGTAGGATGCACAGTTCATTTCTTCTGAGCAAGCTCACCGTTCTGGCCCTATAGGAAACACAGTAGCATAGAAGAGTGCTCTTTTCTCAAAAGCAGAGTGTGTTTCTTGTAAGGCGAGCTAGCGTTTGTTTCCCAGTCCTAAATGTCGTTGAATCCCATGCAGTATTTCGTCCTATGAGCAAAAGTTGTTTTCTGGTAAGAAGAGTCACTATTGCGCTCCCACTGCCATACACAGTGCAAATAGCACTGGCGTCTGTTCCCAGGAAGTAATGTGCATTTGACTGAACAGGAGCTACTGTTCTTGTAAGTTTCCTAAGCAGAGTTGAACTAGATGTGGCCGTGTGTGTAGGAAACACAGTTCTTTTGTTCTGAGCAAGCTCACTGTTCAGACCCCATAGGAAACACATTAGAGTAGAAGAGTGCTCTTTCCTAAAAAGCAGAGTTTTTTTCTTGTAAGGCAAGGTAGCGTTTGTTTTCCAGTCTTAAATGGGAGTTGAATCACATGCAGTTTCTGGTCCTACGAGCAAGAATTGTTTTCTGGTAAGAAGAGTCACTATTGTGCTCCCTCTGTCATACACAGGGCAAATAGCACTGGCGTCTGTTCCCAGCAATTACAGTGTATTGGACTGAAGAGGATCTACTGTTCTTGTCAGTTTCCTAAGCAGAGTTGAAGTAGATATAGCCCGTGTGTGTAGGAAGCACAGTTCTTTTTTTCTGAGCATGCTCACAGTTTTGGCCCTATAGGAAACACAGTAGAGTAGAAGAGTGCTCTTTTCTCAAAAGCAGAGTGTGTTTCTTGTAAGGCGAGCTAGCGTTTGTTTCCCAGTCCTAAATGGAGTTGAATCACATGCAGTTTTTGGTCCTACAAGCAAGAGTTGTTTTCTGGTAAGGAAAGTCATTATTGTGCTCCCATTGCCACAAACAGTGCAAAAAGGACTCGCGTCTGTTCCCATCAAATACAGTATATTGTACTGAAGAGGAGGTACTGTTCTTGTCAGTTTCTTAAGCAGAGTTGAACTAGATATGGCCCGTGTGTGTAGGAAGCACAGTTTTTTTGTTCTGAGCAAGCTCGCTGTTCGGACCCAATACGAAACACCGTAGAGTAGAAGAGTGCCCTTTTCTCAAAAGCATAGTGTGTTTCTTGTAAGGCGAGCTAGCGTTTGTTTCCCTATCCTAAATGGATTTGAATCACATGCAGTTTCTGGTCCAACGAGCAAGAGTTGTTTTCTGGTAAGAAGAGTCACTATTGCGCTCCCATTGTCATACACAGGGCAAATAGCACTGGCGTCTGTTCCCAGCATGTACAGTGTATTGCACTGAAGAGGATCTACTGTTCTTGTCAGTTTCCTAAGCAGAATTGAACTAGATATGGCCGTGTGTGTAGGAAGCACAGTTCTTTTGTTCTGAGCATGCTCAGTGTTCTGGCCCTGTAGGAAACACAGTAGAGTAGAAGAGTGATCTTTTCTCAAAAGCAGAGTGTGTTTCTTGTAAGGCGAGCTAGCGTTTGTTTCCCAGTTCTAAATGGAGTTGAATCACATGCAGTTTCTGGTCCTACGAGCAAGAGCTGTTTTCTGGTAAGAAGAGTCACTATTGTGCTCCCATTGTCATACACAGTGCAAATAGCATTGGCATCTGTTCCCAGCATGTACAGTGTATTGGACTGAAGAGGAGCTACTGTTCTTGTCAGTTTCCTAAGCAGAGTTGAACTAGATATGGCCGTGTGTGTAGGAAGCACAGTTCTTTTGTTCTGAGCAAGCTCACTGTTCGGAACCCAAAGGAAAGACAGTAGAGTAGAAGAGTGCTCTTTTCTCAAAAGCAGAGTGTGTTTCTTGTAATGAGAGCTAGCATTTGTTTCCCAGTCCTAAATGGGAGTTGAATCACATGCAGTTTCTGGTCCTACGAGAAAGAATTGTTTTATCATAAGAAGAGTCAATATTGTGCTCCCACTGTCATACACAGGGCAAAAAGCACTCGCGTCTGTTCCCAGCAAGTACAGTGTATTGGAATGAAGAGGAGCTACTGTTCTTGTCAGTTTCCTAAGCAGAGTTGAACTAGATATAGCCCGTGTGTAGGAAGCACAGTTCTTTTTTTCTGAGCAAGCTCACTCTTTTGGCCATATAGGAAACACAGTAGAGTAGAAGAGTGCTCTTTCTCAAAAGCAGAGTGTGTTTCTTGTAAGGCAAGCTAGCGTTTGTTTCCCAGTCCTAAATGGAGTTGAATCACATGCAGTTTTTGTCCTACAAGCAAGAGTTGTATTCTGGTAAGAAGAGTCACTATTGTGCTCCCATTGCCACACACAGTGCAAATAGGACTCGCGTCTTTTCCCATCAAGTACAGTGTATTGGACTAAAGAGGAGCTACTGTTCTTGTCAGTTTCCTAAGCATAGTTGAACTAGATATGGCCCGTGTGTGTAGGAAGCACAGTTCTTTTGTTCTGAGCAAGCTCGCTGTTCGGACCCCATAGGAAACACCGTAGAGTAGAAGAGTGCCCTTTTCTCAAAAGCATAGTGTCTTTCTTGTAAGTTGAGCTAGCGTTTGTTTCCCTGTCCTAAATGGATTTGAATCACATGCAGTTTCTGGTCCAACGAGCAAGAGTTGTTTTCTGGTAAGAAGAGTCACTATTGCGCTCCCATTGTCATACACAGGGCAAATAGCATTGGCGTCTGTTCCCAGCATGTACAGTGTATTGGACTGAAGAGGATCTACTGTTCTTGTCAGTTTCCTAAGCAGAATTGAACTAGATATGGCCGTGTGTGTAAGAAGCACAGTTCTTTTGTTCTGAGAAAGCTCACTGTTTTGGCCCTATAGGAAACACAGTAGAGTAGAAGCGTGCTCTTTTCTCAAAAGCATACTGTGTTTCTTGTAAGACGAGCTAGCGTTTGTTTTCCAGTCCTAAATGGAGTTGAATCACATGCAGTTTTTGGTCCCACGAGAAGAGTTGTTTTCTGGTAAGGAAAGTCACTATTCGCTCCCTTTCTCATACTCAGAGCAAATAGCACACGTGTCTTTTTCTAGCAAGTAAAGTGTATTGGACTGAAGAGGAGCTACTGTTCTTGTCAGATTCTTAAGCACAGTTGAACTAGATATTGCCCGTGTGTGTAGGAAGCACAGTTCTTTTGTTCTGAGCAAGCTCAATGTTCTGGCCCTATAGAAAACACAGTAGAGTAGAAGAGTGATTGTTTCTGAAAAACAGAGTGTGTTTCTTGTAAGGCGAGCTAGCGTTTGTTTCCCAGTTCTAAATGGAGTTGATTCACATGCAGTTTCTGGTCCTACGAGCAAGAGTCGTTTTCTGGTGGGAAAGTCACTATTGTGCTCCCATTGCCACACAAAGTGCAAATAGCACTCGCGTCTGTTCCCAGCCAGTACAGTGTATTGGACTGAAGAGGAGCTACTGTTCTTGTCAGTTTCCTAAGCAGAGTTGCACTAGATATCGCCCATGTGTGTAGGAAGCTCAGTTCTTTTGTTAGGAGCAAGCTCACTGTTCGGACCCCATAGGAAACACATTAGAGTAGAAGAGTGCTCTTTCCTAAAAAGCAGAGTTTGTTTCTTGTAAGGCGAGCTAGCGTTTGTTTCCCAGTCCTAAATGGAGTTGAATCACATGCAGTTTCTGGTCCTACTTCAATAGTTGTTTTCTGGTAAAAAGAGTCACTATTGTGCTCCCATTGTCATACAAAAAGCAAATAGCACTGTGGTCTGTTCCCACCATGTACAGTGTATTGGACTGAAGAGGATCTACTGTTCTTGTCAGTTTCCTAAGCAGAATTGAACTAGATATGGCCGTGTGTGTAGGAAGCACAATTCTTTTGTTCTGAGCAAGCTCACTCTTCTGGCCCTATAGGAAACAGAGTAGAGTAGAAGAGTGCTCTTTTCTCAAAAGCAGAGTGTGTTGCTTGTAAGGCGAGCTAGCGTTGGTTTTCCAGTCCTAAATGGAGTTGAATCACATGCAGTTTTTGGTCCCACGAGCAAGAGTTGTTTTCTGGTAAGGAAAGTCACTATTTGCTCCCTTTCTCATACACAGAGCAAATAGCACACGTGTCTTTTCCCAGCAAGTACAGTGTATTGGACTGAAGAGGAGCTACTGTTCTTGTCAGATTCCTAAGCACAGTTGAACTAGATATTGCCCGTGTGTGTAGAAAGCACAGTTCTTTTGTTCTGAGCAAGCTCAATGTTCTGGCCCTATAGGAAACACATTAGAGTAGAATACTGCTCTTTTCTCAAAAGCAGAGTGTGTTTCTTGTAAGGCAAGCTAGCGTTTGTTTCCCAGTCCTAAATGGAGTTGAATCCCATGCAGTTTCTGGTCCTACGAGCAAGAGTTGTTTTCTGGTAAGAAGAGTCACTCTTGTGCTCCCATTGCCATACACAGTGCAAATAGCACTGGCGTCTGTTACCAGCATGTACAGTGTATTGGATGGAAGAGGATCTCCTGTTCTTGTCAGTTTCCTAAGCAGAATTGAACTAGTTAGGGCCGTGTGTGTAGGAAGCACATTTCTTTTCTTCTGAGCAAGCTCACTCTTCCGACCCTATAGGAAATACAGTAGAGTGGGAGAGTGCCCTTTTCTCAAAAGCAGACTGTGTTTCTTGTAAGGCAAGCTAGCGTTTGTTTCTCAGTCCTAAATGGAGTTGAATCACATGCAGTTTCTGGTCCTACGAGCAAGAGTTGTTTTCTAGTAAGAAGAGTCACTAGTGTGCTCCCATTGTCATACACAGAGCATATAGCACTGGCATCTGTTCCCAGCATGTACAGTGTATTGGACTTAAGAGGATCTACTGTTCTTGTCAGTTTCCTAAGCAGAATTGATCTAGATATGGCCCGTGTGTGTAGGAAGCACAGTTCTTTTGTTCTGAGCAAGCTCACTGTTCTGGCCATATAGGAAACACATTAGAGTAGAATAGTGCTCTTTTCTCAAAAGCAGAGTGTGTTTCTTGTAAGGCGAGCTAGCGTTTGTTTCCCAGTCCTAAATGGAGTTGAATCCCATGCAGTTTCTGGTCCTACGAGCAAGAGTTGTTTTCTGGTATGAAGTGCCACTATTGTGCTCCAATTGTCATACACAGGGCAAATAGCACTGTCGTCTGTTCCCAGTATGTACAGTGTATTGGACAGAAGAGGATGTACTGTTCTTGTCAGTTTCTTAAGCAGAATTGAGCTAGCTATGGCCGTGTGTGTAGGAAGCACAGTTCTTTTCTTCTGAGCAAGCTCACTGTTCGGACCCCATAGGAAATACAGTAGAGTAGAAGAGTGCCCTTTTCTCAAAAGCAGAGTGTGTTTCTTGTAAGGCGAGCTAGCATTTGTTTCTCAGTCCTAAATGGAGTTGAATCACATGCAGTTTCTGGTCCTACGAGCAAGAGTTGTTTTCTGGTAAGAAGAGTCACTAGTGCACTCCCATTGTCATACACAGGGCATATAGCACTGGCATCTGTTCCCAGCATGTACAGTGTATTGGACTTAAGAGGATCTACTGTTCTTGTCAGTTTCCTAAGCAGAATTAATCTAGATATGGCCCGTGTGTGTAGGAAGCACAGTTCTTTTGTTCTGAGCAAGCTCACTGCTCTGGCCCATTTTGGAAACACAATAGAGTAGAAGAGTGCTCTTTTCTCAAAAGCAGAGTGTGTTTCTTGTAAGGCGAGCTAGCGTTTGTTTCCCAGTCCTAAATGGGAGTTGAATCACATGCATATTCTGGTCCTACGAGCAAGAGTTGTTTTCTGGTAAGAAGAGTCACTATTGCGCTCCCACTGTCATACACAGGGCAAATAGCACTGGCGTCTGTTTTCTGCATGTACAGTGCATTGGACTGAAGAGGAGCTACTGTTCTTGTCAGTTTCCTAAGCAGAGTTGGACTAGATATGGCCGTGTGTGTAGGAAGCACAGTTCTTTTGTTCTGAGCAAGCTCACTGTTCGGAACCCATAGGAAACACAGAAGAGTAGAAGAGTGCTCTTTTCTCAAAAGCAGAGTGTGTTTCTTGTAATGCTAGCTAGCGTTTGTTTCCCAGTCCTAAATGGGAGTTGAATCACATGCAGTTTCTGGTCCTACGAGCAAGAATTGTTTTCTGGTAAGAAGAGTCACTATTGTGCTCCCACTCTCATACACAGTTCAAATAGCACTGGTGTCTGTTCCCAGCAAATACAGTGTATTGGACTGAAGAGGAGCTACTGTTCTTTGCAGTTTCCTAAGCAGAGTTGAACTAGATATAGCCCGTGTGTTTAGGAAGCACAGTTCTTTTTTTCTGTGCAAGCTCACTGTTTTGGCCCTATAGGAAACACAGTAGAGTAGAAGAGTGCTCTTTTCTCAAAAGCAGAGTGTGTTTCTTGTAAGGCGAGCTAGCGTTTGTTTCCCAGTCCTAAATGGAGTTGAATCACATGCAGTTTTTGGTCCTACAAGCAAGAGTTGTTTTTTGGTAAGGAAAGTCACTATTGTGCTCCCATTGCCACACACAGTGCAAATAGGACTTGCGTCTGTTCCCATCAAGTACAGGGTATTGAACTGAAGAGGAGCTACTGTTCTTGTCAGTTTCCTAAGCAGAGTTGAACTAGATATGGCCCGTGTGTGAAGGAAGCACAGTTCTTTTGTTCTGAGCCATCTCGCTGTTCGGACCCAATAGGAAACACCGTAGAGTAGAAGAGTGCCCTTTTCTCAAAAGCATAGTGTGTTTCTTGTAAGGCGAGCTAGGGTTTGTTTCCCTGTCCTAAATGGATTTGAATCACATGCAGTTTCTGGTCCAACGAGCAAGAGTTGTTTTCTGGTAAGAAGAGTCACTATTGTGCTCCCATTGTCATACACGGGGCAAATAGCACTGGCGTCTGTTCCCAGCATGTACAGTGTATTGGACTGAAGAGGATCTTCTGTTCTTGTCAGTTTCCTAAGCAGAATTGAACTAGATATGGCTGTGTGTGTAGGAAGCACAATTCTTTTGTTCTGAGCATGCTCACTGTTCTGGCCCTATAGGAAACACAGTAGAGTAGAAGAGTGATCGTTTCTCAAAAGCAGAGTGTGTTTCTTGTAAGGCGAGCTAGCGTTTGTTTCCCAGTTCTAAATGGAGTTGAATCACATGCAGTTTCTGGTCATACTAGCAAGCGTCATTTTCTGGTAGGAAAGTCACTATTGGGCTCCCATTGCCACACACAGTGCAAATAGCACTTGCGTCTGTTCCCAGCCAGTACAGTGTATTGGACTGAAGAGGAGCTACTGTTCTTGTCAGTTTCCTAAGCAGAGTTGAACTAGATATGGCCCCTGTGTGTAGGAAGCACAGTTCTTTTGTTCTGAGCAAGCTCACTTTTCGGACCCCATATCAAACACATTAGAGTAGAAGAGTGCTCTTTTCTAAAAAGTAGAGTGTGTTTCTTGTAAGGAGAGCTTGCGTTTGTTTCCAAGTCCTAAATGGAGTTGAATCACATGCATATTCTGGTACTACGAGCAAGAGTTATATTCTGGTAAGAAGAGTCACTATTGTGCTCCCACTGTCATACACAGGGCAAATAGCACTGGCGTCTCTTCCCAGCATGTACAGTGTACTGGACTGAAGAGGAGCTACTATTCTTGTCAGTTTCCTAAGCAGAGTTGAACTATATATGGCCGTGTGTGTAGGAAGCACAGTTCTTTTGTTCTGAGCAAGCTCACATTTGGACCCCATAGGAAACACAGTAGAGTAGAAGAGTGGTCTTTTCTCAAAAGCAGAGTGTGTTTCTTGTAAGGCAAGCTAGTGTTTGTTTCCCAGTCCTAAATGGAGTTGAATCACATGCAGTTTCTGGTACTACAAGCAAGAGTTTTTTTCTGGTAAAAAGAGTCACTATTGCGCTCCCATTGGCATTTGGCAAATAGCACTGGCGTATGTTCCCAGCATATACAGTGTATTGGACTGAAGAGTATCTACTGTTCTTTTCAGTTTCCTAAGCAGAATTGAACTAGATATGGCCGTGTGTGTATGAAGCACAGTTCTTTTGTTCTGAGCAAGCTCACTCTTTTGGCCCTGTTAGAGTAGAAGAGTGCTCTATTCTCAAAAGCATAGTGTGTTCCTTGTAAGGCGAGTTAGCCTTTGTTTCTCAGTCCTAAATGGAGTTGAATCACATGAAGTTTCTGGTCCTACGAGCAAGAGTTGTTTTCTGGTAAGAAGAGTCACTAGTGTGCTCCCATTGTCATTCACAGGGCATATAGCACTGGCATCTGTTCCCAGCATGTACAGTGTATTGTTCTTAAGAGGATCTACTGTTCTTGTCAGTTTCCTAAGCAGAATTGATCTAGATATGGCCCGTGTGTGTAGGAAGCACAGTTCTTTTGTTCTGAGCAAGCTCACTGTTCTGGCCCTATAGGAAACACAGTAGAGTAGAAGAGTGCTCTTTTCTCAAAAGCAGAGTGTGTTTCTTGTAAGCGAGCTAGCATTTGTTTCCAAGTCTTAAATGGAGTTGAATCACATGCAAATCTGGTCCTATGAGCAATAGTTGTTTTCTGGTAAGAAGAGTCATTATTGAGCTCCCATTGTCATACAAAAGCAAAGAGCACTGTCTCCTGTTCCCAGCATGTACAGTGTATTGGACTGAAGAGGATCTACTGTTCTTGTCAGTTTCCTAAGCAGAATTGAACTAGATATGGCCGTGTGTGTAGGAAGCACAGTTCTTTTATTCTGAGCAAGCTCACTGTTCGGGCCCTATAGGAAACACAGTAGAGTAGAAGAGTGCTCTTTTCTCAAAAGCAGAGTGTGTTGCTTGTAAGGCGAGCTAGCATTTGTTTTCCAGTCCTAAATGGAGTTGAATCACATGCAGTTGTTGGTCCCACGAGCAAGAGTTGTTTTCTGGTAAGGAAAGTCACTATTGTGCTCCCATTGCCATGCACAGTACAAAGAGCACTCGCGTCTGATCCCAGCAAGTACAGTGTATTGTACTGAAGAGGAGGTATTGTTCTTGTCAGTTTCCTAAGCAGAGTTGAACTAGATATGGACCGTGTGTGTAGGAAGCACAGTTCTTTTGTTCTGAGCAAGCTCACTGTTCGGACCCCATAGGAAACACAGTAGAGTAGAAGAGTGCTCTTTTCTCAAAAGCAGAGTGTGTTTCTTTTAAGGCGAGCTAGCGTTTGTTTCTCAGTCCTAAATGGAGTTGAATCACATGCAGTTTCTGGTCCTACGAGCAAGAGTTGTTTTCTGGTAAGAAGAGTCACTAGTGCGCTCCCATTGTCATACACAGGGCATATAGCACTGGCATCTGTTCCCAGCATGTACAGTGTATTGGACTTAAGAGGATCTACTGTTCTTGTCAGTTTCCTAAGCAGAATTAATCTAGATATGGCCCGTGTGTGTAGGAAGCACAGTTCTTTTGTTCTGAGCAAGCTCACTGTTCTGGCCCTTTTGGAAACACAGTAGAGTAGAAGAGTGCTCTTTTCTGAAAAGCAGCGTCTGTTTCTTTTAAGCCGAGCTAGTGTTTGTTTCCCAGTCAGAAATGGAGTTGAATCACATGCAGTTTCTGGTCCTACGAGCAAGAGTTGTTTTCTGGTAAGGAATCACTATTGCGCTCCCATTGCCATACACAGTGCAAATAGCACTGGCGTCTTTTCCCAGCAAGTACAGTGTATTGGACTGAATAGGAGCTACTGTTCTTGTCAGTTTTCTAAGCAGAGTTGAACTAGATATGGTCGGTGTGTGTAGGAAGCACAGTTCTTTTGTTCTGAGCAAGCTCACTGTTTGGACCCCATAGGAAACACAGTAGAGTAGAAGAGTGCTCTTTTCTCAAAAGCAGAGTGTGTTTCTTATAAGAAGAGCTAGCGTTTGTTTCCCAATCCTAAATGGAGTTGAATCACATGCAGTTTCTGGTCCTACGAGCAAGAGTTGTTTTCTTGTAAGAATAGTCAATGTTGCGCTGCCATTGCCATACACAGGACAAAGAGCCCTGGAGTCTGTTCCCAGCAAGTACAGTGTATTGGAGTGAAGAGGATCTACTGTTCTTGTCAGGTTCCTAAGCAGAATTGAACTAGATATGGCCGTGTGTGTAGGAAGCACAGTTCTTTTGTTCTGAGCAAGTTCACGGTTTGGACCTCTTAGGAAACACAGTAGAGTAGAAGAGTGCTTTTTTCTCTAAATCAGAGTGTTTTTCTTGTAAGGCGAGCTAGTGTTTGTTTCCCAGTCCTAAATGGAGTTGAATCACATGCAGTTTCTGGTCCTACGAGCAAGAGTTGTTTTCTGGTAAGAAGAGTCACTATTGTGCTCCCATTGTCATACACAGGGCAAATAGCACTGTCGTCTGTTCCCAGCATGTACAGTGTATTGGACTGAAGAGGATCTACTGTTCTTGTCACGTTCCTAAGCAGAATTGAACTAGGTATGGCCGTGTGTGTAGGAAGCACAGTTCTTTTGTTCTGAGCAAGTTCACTGTTCAGACCTCTTAGGAAACACAGTAGAGTAGAAGAGTGCTCTTTTCTCAAAAGCAGAGTGTGTTTCTTGTAAGGCGAGCTAGCATTTGTTTCCCAGTCCTAAATGGAGTTGAATCACATGCAGTTTCTGGTCCTACAAGCAAGAGTTGTTTTCTGGTAAGAAGAGTCATTATTGCGCTCCAAATGCCATACACAGTGCAAATAGTACTCGCATCTGTTCCCTTCAAGTACAGTGTATTGGACTGAAGAGGAGCTACTGTTCTTGTCAGTTTCCTAAGCAGAGTTGAACGAGATATGGCCCGTGTGTGTAGGAAGCACAGTTCTTTTGTTCTGAGCAAGCTCACTGTTTGGACGACATAGGAAACACAGTAGAGTAGAAGAGTGCTCTTTTTTCAAAAGCAGAGTGTGTTTCATGTAAGGCGAGCTAGCATTTGTTTCCCAGTCGTAAATGGAGTTGAATCACATGCAGTTTTTGGTCCTACGAGCAAGAGTTGTTTTCTGGTAAGAAGAGTCACTATTGTGCTCCCATTGTCATACACAGGGCAAATAGCACTGGCGTCTTTTCCCAGCATGTACAGTGTATTGGACTGAAGAGGATCTACTGTTCTTGTCAGGTTCCTTAGCAGAGTTGAACTAGATATGGCCGTGTGTGTAGGAAGCACAGTTTTTTTGTTCTGAGCAAGCTCACTGTTCTGACCCCATAGGAAACACAGTAGAGTGGAAGGGTGCTCTTTTCTCTAAAGCAGATTGTGTTTCCTGTAAGGCTAGCTAGCATTTGTTTCCCAGTCCTAAATGGAGTTGAATCACATGCAGTTTCTGGTCCTACGAGCAAGAGTTGTTTTCTGGTAAGGAAATCTCTATTGCGCTCCCATTGCCATACACAGTGCAAATAGTACTCGCGTCTGTTCCCAGAAAATACAGTGTATTGGACTGAAGAGGAGCTACTGTTCTTGTCAGTTTCCTAAGCAGAGTTGAACTAGATATGGCCCGTGTGTGTAGGAAGCAAAGTTCTTTTGTTCTGAGCAAGCTCAATGTTCTGGCCCTATAGGAAACACAGTAGAGTAGAAGAGTGCTCTTTTTTCTAAAGCAGAGTGTATTTCTTGTAAGGTGAGCTAGTGTTTGTTTCCCAGTCCTAAATGGATTTGAGTCACATCCAGTTTTTTGTCCTATGAGCAAGAGTTGTTTTCTGGTAAGACGAGTCACTATTGTGCTCCAATTGCCATACACAGTGCAAATAGCACTCGCGTCTGTTCCCAGCAAGTACAGTGTATTGGACTGAAGAGGAGCTACTGTTCTTGTCAGGTTCCTAAGTAGAGTTTTACTAGATATGGTCCGTGTGTGTAGGAAGCACAGTTGTTTTGTTCTGAGCAAGCTCACTGTTTGGACACCAAGGAAACACAGTAGAGTAGAAGATTGCTCTTTTCTCTAAAGCAGAGTGTGTTTATTGTAAGGCAAGCTAGCATTTGTTTCCCAGTCCTAAATGGAGTTGAATCCCATGCAGTTTCTGGTCCTATGAGCAAGAGTTGTTTTCTGGTAAGAAGAGTCACTATTGCGCTGCCATTGCCATACACAGGACAAATAGCATTGTTGTCTGTTCCCTGCAGTACAGTGTATTGGACTGAAGAGGATCTACTGTTCTTGTCAGGTTCCTAAGCAGAATTGAACTAGGTATGGCCGTGTGTAGGAAGCACAGTTCTTTTGTTCTGAGCAAGTTCACTGTTCAGACCTCTTAGGAAACACAGTAGAGTAGAAGAGTGCTTTTTTCTCTAAATCAGAGGGTGTTTCTTGTAAGGCGAGCTAGTGTTTGTTTCCTAGTCCTAAATGGAGTTGAATCACATGCAGTCTCTGGTCCTACGAGCAAGAGTTGTTTTCTTGTAAGAAGAGTCACTATTGTGCTCCCATTGTCATACACAGGGCAAATAGCACTCGCCTCTGTTCCCAGCATGTACAGTGTATTGGACTGAAGACGATCTACTGTTCTTGTCAGGTTACTAAGCAGAATTGAACTAGGTATGGCCGTGTGTGTAGGAAGCACAGTTCTTTTGTTCTGATCAAGCTCACTGTTCTGGCCCTATAGGAAACACAGTAGAGTAGAAGAGTGCTCTTTTCTCTAAAGCAGAGTGTGTTTCTTGTAAGGCGAGCTAGCATTTGTTTCCAAGTCCTAAATTGAGTTGAGTCACATGCAGTTTTTGGTCCTACGAGCAAGAGTTGTTTTCTGGAAAGGAGAGTCACTATTGCGCTCCAATTGACATACACAGTGCAAATAGCACTCGCGTCTGTTCCCAGCAAGTACAGTGTATTGGACTGAATAGGAGCTACTGTTCTTTTCAGTTTCCAAAGCATAGTTGAACTAGATATGGTCCGTGTGTGTAGGAAGCACAGTTCTTTTGTTCTCAGCAAGCTCACTGTTCTGGCCCTATAGGAAACACAGTAGAGTAGAAGAGTGCTCTTTTCTCAAAAGCAGAGTGTGTTTCTTGTAAGGCGAGCTAGCGTTTCTTTCCCAGTCCTAAATGGAGTTGAATAACATGCAGTTTCTGGTCCTACGAGCAAGAGTTGTTTTCTGGTAAGGAAAGTCACTATTGCGCTCCCATTGCCATACACAGTGCAAATAGCACTCATGTCTGCTCCCAGCAAGTACAGTGTATTGGACTGAAGAGGAGCTACTGATCTTGTCAGTTTCCTAAGCAGAGTTGAACTAGATATGGCCCGTGTATGTAGGAACCACAGTTCTTTTGTTCTGAGCAAGCTCACTGTTCACACCCCATACGAAAAAAAGTGGAGTAGAAGAGTTCTCTTTTCTCAAAAGCAGAGTGTGTTTCTTGTAAGGCGAGCTAGCGTTTGTTTCCCAGTCCTAAAAGGAGTTGAATCACATGCAGTTTTTGGTCCTACAAGCAAGAATTGTTTTCTGGTAAGAAGAGTCACTATTGCACTCCCATTGTCATACACAGGGCAAATAGCACACGCGTCTGTTCCCAGCAAGTACAGTGTATTGGACTGAAGAGGAGCTACTGTTCTTGTCAGTTTCCTAAGCAGAGTTGAACTAGATATGGCCCTTGTGTAGGAAGCACAGTTCTTTTGTTCTGAGCAAGCTCACTGTTCGGACCCCATAGGAAACACAGTAGAGTAGAAGAGTGCTCTTTTCTCAAAAGCAGAGTGTGTTTCTTGTAAGGCGAGCTAGCATTTGTTTCCCAGTCCTAAATTTAGTTGAATCACATGCAGTTTTTGGTTTACGAGCAACAGTTATTTTCTGGTAAGGAAAGTCACTATTGCGCTCCCATTGCCACACACAGTGCAAATAGCACTCACGTCTGTTCACAGCAAGTACAGTGTATTGGACTGAACAGGAGCTACTGTCCTTGTCAGTTTGCTAAGCAGAGTTGAGCTATATATGGCCCTTGTGTGTAGGAAGCACAGTTCTTTTGTTCTCAGCAAGCTCACTGTTCGGTTCCCATTGGAAACACAGTAGAATAGAAGAGTGCTCTTTTCTCAAAAGGAGAGTGTGTTTCTTGTAAGGGGAGCTAGTATTTGTTTCCCAGTCAGAAGTGGAGTTGAATCCCATGCAGTTTCTGGTCCTACGAGCAAGAGTTATTTTCTGGTAAGAAGAGTCACTATTGAGCTCCCATTGCCATACACAGTGCAAATAGCACTCGCGTCTGTTCCCAGCAAGTACAGTGTATTGGACTGAAGAGGATCTACTGTTCTTGTCAGTTTCCTAAGCAGAGTTGAACTAGATATGGCCGTGTTTTTAGGAAGCACAGTTCTTTTGTTCTGAGCAAGCTCACTGTTCTAGCCCTATAGGAAACACATTAGAGTAAATTACTGCTCTTTTTTCAAAAGCAGAGTGTGTTACTTGTAAGGCAAGCTAGCGTTTGTTTCCCAGTCCTAAATGGAGTTGAATCACATGCAGTTTTTGTTCCTACAAGAAAGAGTTGTTTTCTGGTAAGGAAAGTCACTATTGCGCTCCCTTTGCAATACACAGTGCAAATAGTCCTCGCGTCTGTTCCCAGCAAGTACAGTGTATTGGACTGAAGAGGAGCTACTGTTCTTGTCAGTTTCCTAAGAAGAGTTGAACTAGATATGGCCCGTGTATGTAGGAAGCACAGTTCTTTTGTTCTGAGCAAGCACACTGTTCGGATTCCATAGGAAACAGTGTAGAGTAGAAGAGTGCTCTTTTCTCAAAAGCAGAGTCTGTTTCTTGTAAGCCGAGCTAGTGTTTGTTTCCAGTCAGAAATGGAGTTGAATCACATGCAGTTTCTGGTCCTACGAGCAAGAGTTGTTTTCTGGTAAGGAATCACTATTGCGCTCCCATTGCCATACACAGTGCAAATAGCACTCGCGTCTGTTCCCAGCAAGTACAGTGTATTGGACTGAAGAGGAGCTACTGTTCTTGTCAGTTTCCTAAGCAGAGTTGAACTAGATACGGCCAGTGTGTGTAGGAAGCACAGTTCTTTTGTTTTGAGCAAGCTCACTGTTCTGGTCCCATAGGAAAAACAGAAGAGTAGAAGAGTGCTCTTTTCTCAAAAGCAGAGTGTGTTTCTTGTAAGGCGAGCTAGCGTTTGTTCCCCAGTCCTAAATGGAGATGAATAACAAGCAGTTTTTGGTTTACGAGCAAGAGTTGTTTTCTGGTAAGGAAAGTCACTATTGCGCTCCCATTGCTATACACAGTGCAAATAGCACTCGCGTCTGTGCACAGCAAGTACAGTGTATTGGACTGAAGAGGAGCTCTTTTCTTGTCAGTTTCCTAAGCAGAGTTGAACTAGATATGGCCCGTGGGTGTAGGAAGCACAGTTCTTTTCTTCTGAGCAAGCTCACTGTTCGGACCCCATAGGAAACACAGTAGAGTAGAAGTGTGCTCTTTTCTCAAAAGCAGAGTGTGTTTCTTGTAAGGCGAGCTAGCGTTTGTTTCCCAGTCCTAAATGGAGTTGAATCACATGCAGTTTTTGGTTTACTAGCAAGAGTTGTTTTCTGGTAAGGAAAGTCACTATTGCGCTCCCATTGCCATACACAGTGCAAATAGCACTCATGTCTGTTCCCAGCAAGTACAGTGTATTGGACTGAAGAGGAGCTACTGACCTTGTCAGTTTCCTAAGCAGAGTTGAACTAGATATGGCCCGTGTATGTAGGAAGCACAGTTCTTTTGTTCTGAGCAAGCTCACTGTTCACACCCCATAGGAAAAAAAGTGGAGTAGAAGAGTTCTCTTTTCTCAAAAGCAGAGTGTGTTTCTTGTAAGGCGAGCTAGCTTTTTTTTCCCAGTCCTAAAAGGAGTTGAATCACATGCAGTTTTTGGTCCTACGAGCAAGAATTGTTTTCTGGTAAGAAGAGTCACTATTGCACTCCCATTGTCATACACAGGGCAAATAGCACACGCGTCTGTTCCCAGCAAGTACAGTGTATTGGACTGAAGAGGAGCTACTGTTCTTGTCAGTTTCCTAAGCAGAGTTGAACTAGATATAGACCGTGTGTAGGAAGCACAGTTCTTTTTTTCTGAGCAAGCTCACTGTTCGGACCCCATAGGAAACACAGTAGAGTAGAAGAGTGCTCTTTTCTCAAAAGCAGAGTGTGTTTCTTGTAAGGCGAGCTAGCATTTGTTTCCCAGTCCTAAATGGAGTTGAATCACATGCAGTTTTTGGTTTACGAGCAACAGTTGTTTTCTGGTAAGGAAAGTCACTATTGCGCTCCCATTGGCATACACAGTGCAAATAGCACTCACGTCTGTTCACAGCAATTACAGTGTATTGGACTGAACAGGAGCTACTGTCCTTGTAAGTTTGCTAAGCAGAGTTGAGCTATATATGGCCCTTGTGTGTAGGAAGCACAGTTCTTTTGTTCTCAGCAAGCTCACTGTTCGGTTCCCATTGGAAACACAGTAGAATAGAAGAGTGCTCTTTTCTCAAAAGGAGAGTGTGTTTATGTAAGGGGAGCTAGTGTTTGTTTCCCAGTCAGAAGTGGAGTTGAATCCCATGCAGTTTCTGGTCCTACGAGCAAGAGTTGTTTTCTGGTAAGAAGAGTCACTATTGAGCTCCCATTGCCATACACAGTTCAAATAGCACTCGCGTCTGTTCCCAGCAAGTACAGTGTATTGGACTGAAGAGGATCTACTGTTCTTGTCAGTTTCCTAAGCAGAATTGAACTATATATGGCCGTGGGTAGGAAGCACAGTTCTTTTGTTCTGAGCAAGCTCACTGTTCAGACCCCATAGGAAAAAAAGTAGAGTAGAAGAGTGCTCTTTTCTCAAAAGCAGAGTGTGTTTCTTGTAAGGCGAGCTAGTGTTTGTTTCCCAGTCCTAAATGGAGTTGATTCACATGCAGTTTCTTGTCCTACGAGCAAGAGTTGTTTTCTGAAAAAAAGAGTCACTATTGCGCTCCCATTGTCATACACAGGGCAAATAACACTAGCGTCTGTTCCCAGGTTGTACTGTGTATTGGACTGAAGAGGATGTACTGTTCTTGTCAGTTTCCTAATCAGAATTGAACTAGATATGGCCCGAGTGTGTAGGAAGTACAGTTCTTTTATTCTGAGCAGGCTCACTGTTCTAGACCTATAGGAAACACAGTAGAGTAGAAGAGTGTCTTTTCTCAAAAGCAGAGTGTGTTTCTTGTAAGGGGAGCTAGCAATTGTTTCCCAGTCCTAAGTGGTGTTGAATCACATGCAGTTTCTGGTCCTACGAGCAAGAGTTGTTTTCTGGTAAGAAGAGTCACTATTGCGCTTCCATTGTCATGCACAGGGCAAATAGTACTCGCGTCTGTTCCCAGCATGTAAAGTGTATTGGACTGAAGAGAATCTACTGTTCTTGTCAGGTTCCTCAGCAGAATTGAAATAGATATGGCAGTGTGTGTAGGAAGCATAGTTCTTTTGTTCTGAGCAAGCTGACTGTTCGGACCCCATAGGAAACACAGTAGAGAAGAAGAGTGCTCATTCTCAAAAGCAGAGTGTGTTTCTTCTAAGGCGAGCTAGCGTTTGTTTCCCAGTCCTAAATGGAGTTGAATCATATGCAGTTTCTTGTCTTACGAGCAAGAGTTGTTTTCTGGTAAGAAGAGTCACTATTGCGCTCCCATTGTCATACACAGGGCAAATAGCACTGGTGTCGGTTCCCAGCATGTACAGTGTATTGGACTGAAGAGGAGCTACTGTTCTTGTCAGTTGACTAAGCAGAATTTATCTAGATATGGCCGTGTGTGTAGGAAGCACAGCTCCTTTGTTCTGAGCAAGCTCACTGTTCTGGCCATATAGGAAACACAGTAGAGTAGATGAGTGCTCTTTTCTCAAAAGCAGAGTCTGTTTCTTGTAAGGCAAGCCAGCGATTATTTCCCAGTTCTAAATGGAGTTGAATCACATGCAGTTTTTGGTTTACGAGCAACAGTTGTTTTCTGGTAAGGAAAGTCACTATTGAGTTCCCATTACCATACACAGTGCAAGTAGCATTCACGTCTGCTCCAAGCAAGTACAGTGTATTGGACTGAAGAGGAGCTACTGTTCTTGTCAGTTTCCTAAGCAGAGTTGAACTAGATATGGCTGTGTGTTTAGGAAGCACAGTTCTTTTGTTCTGAGCAAGCTCACTGTTCTGGCCCTATAGGAAACACATTAGAGTAAATTACTGCTCTTTTCTCAAAAGCAGAGTGTGTTACTTGTAAGGCGAGCTAGCATTTGTTTCCCAGTCCTAAATGGAGTTGAATCACATGCAGTTTTTGTTCCTACAAGAAAGAGTTGTTTTCTGGTAAGGAAAGTCACTATTGCGCTCCCTTTGTAATACACAGTGCAAATAGCCCTCGCGTCTGTTCCCAGCAAGTACAGTGTATTGGACTGAAGAATAGCTACTGTTCTTGTCAGTTTCTTAAGCAGAGTTGAATTAGATATGTCCCGTGTGTGTAGGAAGCACAGTTCTTTTGTTCGGAGCAAGCTCCCTGTTCAGACCCCATAGTAAACACAGTAGAGTAGAAGAGTGCTCGTTTCTCAAAAGCAGAGTGTGTTTCTTGTAAGGAGAGCTAGTGTTTGTTTCCCAGTCAGAAATGGAGTTGAATCCCATGCAGTTTCTGGTCCTACGAGCAAGAGTTATTTTCTGATAAGAAGAGTCACTATTGCGCTCCTATTGCCATACACAGTGCAAATAGCACTGGCGTCTTTTCCCAGCAAGTACAGTGTATTGGACTGAAGAGGAGCTACTGTTCTTGTCAGTTTCCTAAGAAGAGTTGAACTAGATATGGCCCGTGTATGTAGGAAGCACAGTTCTTTTGTTCTGAGCAAGCTCACTGTTCGGATTCCATAGGAAACAGTGTAGAGTAGAAGAGTGCTCTTTTCTCAAAAGCAGAGTCTGTTTCTTTTAAGCCGAGCTAGTGTTTGTTTCCCAGTCAGAAATGGAGTTGAGTCACATGCAGTTTCTGGTCCTACGAGCAAGAGTTGTTTTCTGGTAAGGAATCACTATTGCGCTCCCATTGCCATACATAGTGCAAATAGCACTCGCGTCTGTTCCCAGCAAGTACAGTGTATTGGACTGAAGAGGAGCTACTGTTCTTGTCAGTTTCCTAATCAGAGTTGAACTAGATATGGCCAGTGTGTGTAGGAAGCACAGTTCTTTTGTTTTGAGCAAGCTCACTGTTCTGGTCCCATAGGAAAAACAGAAGAGTAGAAGAGTGCTCTTTTCTCAAAAGCAGAGTGTGTTTCTTCTAAGGCGAGCTAGCGTTTGTTTCCCAGTCTTAAATGGAGTTGAATCCCATGCAGTTTCTGGTACTACAATCAAGAGTTGTTTTCTGAAAAAAAGAGTCACTATTGCGCTCCCATTGTCATACACAGGGCAAATAACACTAGCGTCTGTTCCCAGGATGTACTGTGTATTGGACTGAAGAGGATCTACTGTTCTTGTCAGTTTCCTAATCACAATTGAACTAGATATGGCCCGAGTGTGTAGGAAGTACAGTTCTTTTATTCTGAGCAGGCTCACTGTTCTAGACCTATAGGAAACACAGTAGAGTAGAAGAGTGTCTTTTCTCAAAAGCAGAGTGTGTTTCTTGTAAGGTGAGCTAGCGATTGTTTCCCAGTCCTAAGTGGTGTTGAATCACATGCAGTTTCTGGTCCTATGAGCAAGAGTTGTTTTCTGGTAAGGAAAGTCACTATTGCGCACCCTTTGCAATACACAGTGCAAATAGCCCTCGCGTCTGTTCCCAGCAAGTACAGTGTATTGGACTGAAGAGGAGCTACTATTCTTGTCAGTTTCCTATGCAGAGTTGAATTAGATATGTCCCGTGTGTGTAGGAAGCACAGTTCTTTTGTTCTGAGCAAGCTCCCTGTTCAGACCCCATAGTAAACACAGTAGAGTAGAAGAGTGCTCCTTTCTCAAAAGCAGAGTGTGTTTCTTGTAAGGAGAGCTAGTGTTTGTTTCCCAGTCAGAAATGGAGTTGAATCCCATGCAGTTTCTGGTCCTACGAGCAAGAGTTATTTTCTGATAAGAAGAGTCACTATTGCGCTCCTTTTGCCATACACAGTGCAAATAGCACTGGCGTCTGTTCCCAGGAAGTACAGTGTATTGGACTGAAGAGGAGCTACTGTTCTTGTCAGTTTCCTAAGCACAGTTGAACTAGATATGGCCCGTGTGTGTAGGAAGCATAGTTCTTTTGTCTGAGCAAGCTCACTGTTTGGACCCCATAGTAAACACAGTAGAGTAGGAGAGTGCTCTTTTCTCAAAAGCAGAGTGAGTTTCTTGTAAGGCGAGCTAGCGTTTGTTTCCCAGTCAGAAATGGAGTTGAATCCCATGCAGTTTCTGGTCCTACGAGCAAGAGATGTTTTCTGAAAAGAAGAGTCACTATTGAGCTCCTATTACAATACACAGTGCAAATAGCACTCGCGTCTGTTTCCAACAAGTACAGTGTATTGGACTGAAGAGAAGCTACTGCTCTTGTCAGTTTCCTAAGCAGAGTTGAACTAGATATGGCCCGTGTGTGGGAAGCACCGTTCTTTTTTTCTGAGCAAGCTCACTGTTCGGACCCCATAAAAACACAGTAGGTAGAAGAGTGCTCATTTCTCAAAAGCAGAGTGTGTTTCTTCTAATGCGAGCAAGCGTTTGTTTCCCAGTCCTCAATGGAGTTGAATCCCATGCAGTTTCTGGTCCTACGAGCAAGAGTTGTTTTCTGGTAAGGAAAGACACTATTGCACTCCCATTGCCATACACAGCGCAAATAGCACTGGCGTCTGTTCCCAGCAAGTACAGTGTATTGGACTGAAGAGGAGCTACTGTTCTTGTCAGTTTCCTAAGCAGAGTTGAACTAGATGTGGCCCTTGTTTGTAGGAAGCACAGTTCTTTTGTTCTGAGCAAGCTCAAAGTTCAGACCCCATAGGAAACACAGTAGAGTAGAAGAGTGCTCTTTTCTCAAAGGTAGAGTGTGTTTCTTGTAAGGCGAGCTAGCAATTGTTTCCCAGTCCTAAATGGAGTTGAATCCCATTGAGTTTCTGGTCCTATGAGCAAGATTTGTTTTCTGGTAAGAAGATTCACTCTTGCGCTCCAATTGTCATACACAGGGCAAATAGCACTGGCCTCTGATCCCAGCAAGTACAGTGTATTGGACTGAAGAGGATCTACTGTTCTTGTCAGTTTCCTAAGCAGAGTTGAACTAGATATAGCCCTTGTGTGTAGGAAGCACTGTTCTTTTTTTCTGAGCAAGCTCACTGTTCTGGCCTGTAGGAAACACATTAGAGTAGAAGAGTGCTCTTTTCTCAAAAGCAGAGTGTGTTTTTTGTAAGGCCAGCTAGCGTTTGTTTCCCAGTCCTAAATGGAGTTGAATCACATGCAGTTTCTGGTCCTACGAGCAAGAGTTGTTTTCTGGTAAGAAGAGTCACTATTGCGCTCCCATTGTCATACACAGGGCAAATAGCACTGGCGTCTGTTCCCAGCATGTACAGTGTATTGGACTGAAGAGGATCTATTGTTCTCGTCAGTTTCCTAAGCAGAATTGAACTAGATATGGCCGTGTGTGTAGGAAGCACAGTTCTTTTGTTCTGAGCATGCTCACTGTTGTGGCCCTATAGGAAAAACATTAGAGTAGAAGAGTGCTCTTTTCTCACAATCAGAGTGTGTTTCTTGTAAGGTGAGCTAGCGTTTGTTTCCCAGTCCTAAATGGAGTTGAATCACATGCAATTTCTGGTCCTACGAGCAAGAGTTGTTTTCTGGTAAGGAAAGTCACTATTGCGCTCCCTTTCCCATACACTGTGCAAATAGCACTCGCGTCTGTTCCAAGTAAGTAAGGTGTATTGGACTGAAGAGGAGCTACTGTTCTTGTCAGTTTCCTAAGCAGAGTTGAACTAGATATGGCCGTGTGTTTAGGAAGCACAGTACTTTTGTTGTGAGCAAACACATTAGAGTAAATTACTGCTCTTTTCTCAAAAGCAGAGTGTGTTACTTGTAAGGTGAGCTAGCGTTTGTTTCCCAGTCCTAAATGGAGTTGAATCACATGCAGTTTTTGTTCCTACAAGAAAGAGATGTTTTCTGGTAAGGAAAGTCACTATTGCGCTCCCTTTGCAATACACAGTGCAAATTGTTCCCAGCAAGTACAGTGTATTGGACTGAAGAGGAGCTACTGTTCTTGTCAGTTTCCTAAGAAGAGTTGAACTAGATATGGCCCGTGTATGTAGGAAGCACAGTTCTTTTGTTCTGAGCAAGCTCACTGTTCGGACCCCATAGGAGACACAGTAGAGTAGAAGAGTGCTCTTTTCTCAAAAGCAGAGTCTCTTTCTTTTAAGCCGAGCTAGCGTTTGTTTCCCAGTCAGAAATGGAGTTGAATCCCATGCAGTTTCTGTCCTACGAGCAAGAGTTGTTTTCTGGTAAGGAATCACTATTGCGCTCCCATTGCCATACACAGTGCAAATAGCACTCGCGTCTGTTCCCAGCAAGTACAGTGTATTGGACTGAATAGGAGCTACTGTTCTTGTCAGTTTTCTAAGCAGAGTTGAACTAGATATGGTCGGTGTGTGTAGGAAGCACAGTTCTTTTGTTCTGAGCAAGTTCACTGTTTGGACCCCATAGGAAACACAGTAGAGTAGAAGAGTGCTCTTTTCTCAAAAGCTGAGTGTGTTTCTTATAAGAAGAGCTAGCGTTTGTTTCCCAATCCTAAATGGAGTTGAATCACATGCAGTTTCTGGTCCTATGAGCAAGAGTTGTTTTCTGGTAAGAAGAGTCAATGTTGCGCTGCCATTGCCATACACAGGACAAAGAGCCCTGGAGTCTGTTCCCAGCAAGTACAGTGTATTGGAGTGAAGAGGATCTACTGTTCTTGTCAGGTTCCTAAGCAGAATTGAACTAGATATGGATGTGTGTGTAGGAAGCACAGTTCTTTTGTTCTGAGCAAGTTCACGGTTTGGACCTCTTAGGAAACACAGTAGAGTAGAAGAGTGCTTTTTTCTCTAAATCAGAGTGTTTTTCTTGTAAGGCGAGCTAGTGTTTGTTTCCCAGTCCTAAATGGAGTTGAAACACATGCAGTTTCTGGTCCTACGAGCAAGAGTTGTTTTCTGGTAAGAAGAGTCACTATTGTGCTCCCATTGTCATACACAGGGCAAATAGCACTGTCGTCTGTTCCCAGCATGTACAGTGTATTGGACTGAAGAGGATCTACTGTTCTTGTCAGGTTCCTAAGCAGAATTGAACTAGGTATGGCCGTGTGTGTAGGAAGCACAGTTCTTTTGTTCTGAGCAAGTTCACTGTTCAGACCTCTTAGGAAACACAGTAGAGTTGAAGAGTGCTCTTTTCTCAAAAGCAAAGTGTGTTTCTTGTAAGGCAAGCTAGCATTTGTTTCCCAGTCCTAAATGGAGTTGAATCACATGCAGTTTCTGGTGCTACAAGCAAGAGTTGTTTTCTGGTAAGAAGAGTCATTATTGCGCTCCAAATGCCATACACAGTGCAAATAGTACTCGCATCTGTTCCCTTCAAGTACAGTGTATTGGACTGATTAGGAGCTACTGTTCTTGTCAGTTTCCTCAGCAGAGTTGAACTAGTTATGGTCCGTGTGTTTAGGAAGCACAGTTCTTTTGTTCTGAGTAAGCTCACTGTTCTGCCCCTATAGGAAACACAGTAGAGTAGAAGAGTGGACTTTTCTCAAAAGCAGAGTGTGTTTCTTGTAAGGCGAGCTAGCGTTTGTTTCCCAGTCCTAAATGGAGTTGAGTCACATGCAGTTTTTGCTCCTACGAGCAAGAGTTGTTTTCTGGTAAGAAGAGTCACTACTGCGCTCCAATTGCCATACACAGTGCAAATAGCACGCTCGTCTGTTCCCATCAAGAACAGTGTATTGGACTGAATAGGAGCTACTCTTCTTGTCAGTTTCCAAAGCATAGTTGAACTAGATGTGGTCCGTGTGTAGGAAGCACAGTTCTTTGGTCTCAGCAAGCTCACTGTTCTGGCCCTATAGTAAACACAGTAGAGTAGAAGAGTGCTCTTTTCAAAAAAGCAGAGTGTGTTTCTTGTAAGGCAAGCTAGCGTTTGTTACCCAGTCCTAAATGGAGTTGAATCACATGCAGTTTCTGGTCCTACGAGCAAGAGTTGTTTTCTGGTAAGGAAGTCACTATTGTGCTCGTATTGCCATACACAGTGCAAATAGCACTCGCGTCTGTTCCCAGCAAGTACAGTGTATCGGACTGAAGAGGAGCTACTGTTCTTGTCAGTTTCCTAAGCAGAGTTGAACGAGATATGGCCCGTGTGTGTAGGAAGCACAGTTCTTTTTTTCTGAGCAAGCTCACTGTTTGGACCACATAGGAAACACAGTAGAGTAGAAGGGTGCTCTTTTCTCTAAAGCAGATTGTGTTTCTTGTAACGCTAGCTAGCATTTGTTTCCCAGTCCTAAATGGAGTTGAATCACATGCATTTTCTGGTCCTACGAGCAAGAGTTGTTTTCTGGTAAGGAAATCACTATTGCGCTCCCATTGCCATACACAGTGCAAATAGTACTCGCGTCTGTTCCCAGAAAATACAGTGTATTGGACTGAAGAGGAGCTACTGTTCTTGTCAGTTTTCTAAGCAGAGTTGAACTAGATATGGCCCGTGTGTGTAGGAAGCACAGTTCTTTTGTTCTGAGCAAGCTCACTGTTCTGGCCATATAGGAAACACAGTAGAGTAGAAGAGTGCTCTTTTCTCTAAAGCAGAGTGTGTTTCTTGTAAGGCGAGCTAGTGATTGTTTCCCAGTCCTAAATGGATTTGAGTCACATGCAATTTTTTGTCCTACGAGCAAGAGTTGTTTTATGGTAAGACGAGGCACTATTGTGCTCGTATTGCCATACACAGTGCAAATAGCACTCGCGTCTGTTCCCAGCAAGTACAGTGTATCGGACTGAAGAGGAGCTACTGTTCTTGTCAGGTTTATAAGCAAAATTGGACTAGATATGGCCGTGTGTGTAGGAAGCACAGTTCTTTTGTTCTGAGCAAGCTCACTGTTCGGACCCCATCGGAAACACAGTAGAGTAGAAGAGTGCTATTTTCTCTAAAGCAGATTGTGTTTCTTGTAAGGCGAGCTAGCATTTGTTTCCCAGTCCTAAATGGAGTTGAATCACATACAGTTTCTGGTCCTACGAGCAAGAGTTGTTTTCTGGTAAGGAAAGTCACTATTCCGCTCCCATTGCCATACACAGTGCAAATAGCACTCGCGTGAGTTCCCAGCAAGTACAGTGTATTGGACTGAAGAGGAGCTACTGTTCTTGTCAGTTTCCAAAGCAGATTTGAACTAGATATGGCCCGTGTGTGTAGGAAGCACAGTTCTTTTGTTCTGAGCAAGCTCACTGTTCTGGCCCTATAGGAAACACATTAGAGTAGGAAGTGCTCTTTTCTCTAAAGCAGAGTGTGTTTCTTGTAAGGCGAGCTAGCGTTTCTTTCCCAGTCCTAAATGGAGTTGAATCACATGCAGTTTCTGGTCCTATGAGCAAGAGTTGTTTTTTGGTAAGAACAGTCACTATTGTGCTGCCATTGCCATACACAGGACAAATGGCACTGGCGTCTGTTCCCAGTAAGTACAGTGTATTGGACTGAAGAGGATCTACTGTTCTTGTCAGGTTCCTAATCAGAATTGAACTAGATATGGCCGTGTGTGTAGGAAGCACAGTTCTTTTGTTCTGAGCAAGCTCACTGTTCGGACCCCATTGGAAACACAGTAGAGTAGAAGAGTGCTCTTTTCTCAAAAGCAGAGTGTGTTTCATGAAGGCGAGCTAGCATTTGTTTCCCAGTCCTAAATGGAGTTGAATCACATGCAGTTTCTGGTCCTACGAGCAAGAGTTTTTTTATGGTAAGGAAATCACTATTGCACTCCCATTGCCATACACAGTGCAAATAGTACTCGCGTCTGTTCCCAGAAAGTACAGTGTATTGGACTGAAGAGGATCTACTGTTCTTGTCAGGTTCCTAAGCAGAATTGAACTAGGTATGGCCGTGTGTAGGAAGCACAGTTCTTTTGTTCTGAGCAAGTTCACTGTTCAGACCTCTAAGGAAACACAGTAGAGTAGAAGAGTGCTTTTTTCTCTAAATCAGAGTGTTTTTCTTGTAAGGCGAGCTAGTGTTTGTTTCCCAGTCCTAAATGGAGTTGAAACACATGCAGTTTCTGGTCCTACGAGCAAGAGTTGTTTTCTGGTAAGAAGAGTCACTATTGTGCTCCCATTGTCATACACAGGGCAAATAACACTGGCGTCTGTTCCCAGCATGTACAGTGTATTGGACTGAAGAGGGTCTACTGTTCTTGTCAGGTTCGTAAACAGAGTTGAACTAGATATGTCCGTGTGTAGGAAGCACAGTTCTTTTGTTCTGAGCAAGCTCACTGTTCTGGCCCTATAGGAAACACAGTAGAGTAGAAGAGTGCTCTTTTCTCAAAAGCAGAGTGTGTTTCTTGTAAGGCGAGCTAGCGTTTGTTTCCCAGTACTATATGGAGTTGAATAACATGCAGTTTCTGGTCCTACGAGCAAGAGTTGTTTTCTGGTAAGGAAAGTCACTATTGCGCTCCCATTGCCATACACAGTGCAAATAGCACTCGCGTCTGTTCCCAGCAAGTGCAGTGTATTGGACTGAAGAGGATCTACTATTCTTGTCAGTTTCCTAAGCAGAATTGAACTAGATATGACCGTGTGTGTAGAAAGAACAGTTCTTTTTTTCTGAGCAAGCTCACTGTTTTGGCCCTATAGGAAACACTTTAGAGTAGAAGAGGGCTCTTTTCTCAAAAGCAGAGTGTGTTTCTTGTAAGGTGAGCTAGCGTTTGTTTCCCAGTCCTAAATGGAGTTGAATCTCATGCAGTTTCTGGTCCTACGAGCAAGAGTTGTTTTCTGGTAAGAAGAGTTACTATTGCGCTCCCATTTTCATACACAGGGCAAATAGCACTCGCGTCTGTTCCCAGCAAGTACAGTGTATTGGACTGAAGAGGATCTACGATTCTTGTCACTTTCCTAAGCAGAATTCGACTAGATATGACCGTGTGTGTAGGAAGCACAGTTCTTTTGTTCTGAGCAAGCTCATTGTTTTGGCCCTATACGAAACACAGTGGCGTAGAAGAGTGCTCTTTTCTCAAAAGCAGAGTGTGTTTCTTGTAAGGCGAGCTAGCGTTTGTTTCCCAGTCCAAAATGGAGTTGAGTCACATGCAGTTTTTGCTCCTACGAGCAAGAGTTGTTTTCTTTTAAGAAGAGTCACTATTGCGCTCCAATTGCCATACACAGTGCAAATAGCACTCGCGTCTCTTCCCAGCAAGTACAGTGTATTGGACAGAATAGGAGCTACTCTTCTTGTCTGTTTCCTAAGCAGAGTTGAACGAGATATGGCCCGTGTGTAGGAAGCACAGTTCTTTTGTTCTGAGCAAGCTCACTGTTTGGACCCCATTAGAAACACAGTAGAGTAGAAGAGTGCTCTTTTCTCAAAAGCAGAGTGTGTTTCTTGTAAGGCGAGCTAGAGTTTGTTTCCCAGTCCTAAATGGAGTTGAATCACATGCAGTTTCTGGTCCTACGAGCAAGAGTTGTTTTCTTGTAAGAAGAGTCACTATTGTGCTCCCACTGAAATACACAGGGCAAATAGCACTGGCGTCTGTTCCCATCATGTACAGTGTATTGGACTGAAGAGGATCTACTGTTCTTGTCAGGTTCCTAGGCAGAGTTGAACTAGATATGGCCGTGTGTGTAGGAAGCACAGTTCTTTTGTTCTGATCAAGCTCACTGTTCTGGCCCTATAGGAAGCACAGAGGAGTAGAAGAGTGCTCTTTTCTCTAAAGCAGAGTGTGTTTCTTGTAAGGAGAACTAGCGTTTGTTTCCCAGTCCTAAATTGAGTTGAGTCACATGCAGTTTTTGGTCCTACGAGCAAGAGTTGTTTTCTGGTAAGGAGAGACACTATTGCACTCCAATTGACATACACAGTGCAAATAGCACTCGCGTCTGTTCCCAGCAAGTACATTGTATTGGACTGAATAGGAGCTACTGTTGTTTTCAGTTTCCAAAGCATAGTTGAACTAGATATGGTCCGTGTGTGTAGGAAGCACAGTTCTTTTGTTCTGAACAAGCTCACTGTTCTGTCCCTATAGGAAACACAGTAGAGTAGAACAGTGCTCTTTTCTCAAAAGCAGAGTGTGTTTCTTGTAAGGCGAGCTAGCGTTTGTTTCCCAGTCCTAAATGGAGTTGAATCACATGCAGTTTCTGCTCCTACGAGCAAGAGTTTTTTTCTGGTAAGAAGAGACACTATTGCGCTGCCATTGCCATACACAGGAAAAATAGCACTGTTGTCTCTTCCCAGCAGTACAGTGTATTGGACTGAAGAAGAGCTACTGTTCTTGTCAGGTTCCTAAGCAGAGTTTTACTAGATATGGTCCGTGTGTGTAGGAAGCACAGTTGTTTTGTTCTGAGCAAGCTCACTCTTTGGACACCAAGGAAACACAGTAGAGTAGAAGATTGCTCTTTTCTCTAAAGCAGAGTGTGTTTATTGTAAAGCGAGCTAGCATTTGTTTCCCAGTCCTAAATGGAGTTGAATCCCATGCAGTTTCTGGTCCTATGAGCAAGAGTTGTTTTCTGGTAAGAAGAGTCACTATTGCGCTGCCATTGCCATACACAGGACAAATAGCATTGTTGTCTGTTCCCAGCAGTACAGTGTATTGGACTGAAGAGGATCTACTGTTCTTGTCAGGTTCCTAAGCAGAATTGAACTAGGTATGGCCGTGTGTAGGAAGCACAGTTCTTTTGTTCTGAGCAAGTTCACTGTTCAGACCTCTTAGGAAACACAGTAGAGTAGAAGAGTGCTTTTTTCTCTAAATCCGAGTGTGTTTCTTGTAAGGCGAGCTAGTGTTTGTTTCCTAGTCCTAAATGGAGTTGAATCACATGCAGTCTCTGGTCCTACGAGCAAGAGTTGTTTTCTTGTAAGAAGAGTCACTATTGTGCTCCCATTGTCATACACAGGGCAAATAGCACTCGCGTCTGTTCCCAGCATGTACAGTGTATTGGACTGAAGAGGATCTACTGTTCTTGTCAGGTTACTAAGTAGAATTGAACTAGGTATGGCCGTGTGTGTAGAAAGCACAGTTCTTTTGTTCTGATCAAGCTCACTGTTCTGGCCCTATAGGAAACACAGTAGAGTAGAAGAGTGCTCTTTTCTCTAAAGCACAGTGTGTTTCTTGTAAGGCGAGCTAGCATTTGTTTCCAAGTCCTAAATTGAGTGGAGACACATGCAGTTTTTGGTCCTACGAGCAAGAGTTGTTTTCTGGAAAGGAGAGTCACTATTGCGCTCCAATTGACATACACAGTCAAATAGCACTCGCGTCTGTTCCCAGCAAGTACAGTGTATTGGACTGAATAGGAGCTACTGTTCTTTTCAGTTTCCAAAGCATAGTTGAACTAGATATGGTCTGTGTGTATAGGAAGCACAGTTCTTTTGTTCTCAGCAAGCTCACTGTTCTGGCCCTATAGGAAACACAGTAGAGTAGAACAGTGCTCTTTTCTCAAAAGCAGAGTTTGTTTTTTGTAAGGCGAGCTAGCGTTTGTTTCCCAGTCCTAAATGGAGTTGAATCACATGCAGTTTCTGCTCCTACGAGCAAGAGTTTTTTTCTGGTAAGAAGAGACACTATTGCGCTGTCATTGCCATACACAGGAAAAATAGCACTGTTGTCTGTTCCCAGCAGTAAAGTGTATTGGACTGAAGAGGAGCTACTGTTCTTGTCAGGTTTATAAGCAAAATTGGACTAGATATGGCCGTGTGTGTAGGAAGCACAGTTCTTTTGTTCTGAGCAAGCTCACTGTTCGGACCCCATCGGAAACACAGTAGAGTAGAAGAGTGCTCTTTTCTCTAAAGCAGATTGTGTTTCTTGTAAGGCGAGCTAGCATTTGTTTCCCAGTCCTAAATGGAGTTGAATCACATACAGTTTCTGGTCCTACGAGCAAGAGTTGTTTTCTGGTAAGGAAAGTCACTATTCCGCTCCCATTGCCATACACAGTGCAAATAGCACTCGCGTGAGTTCCCAGCAAGTACAGTGTATTGGACTGAAGAGGAGCTACTGTTCTTGTCAGTTTCCAAAGCAGATTTGAACTAGATATGGCCCGTGTGTGTAGGAAGCACAGTTCTTTTGTTCTGAGCAAGCTCACTGTTCTGGCCCTATAGGAAACACATTAGAGTAGGAAGTGCTCTTTTCTCTAAAGCAGAGTGTGTTTCTTGTAAGGCGAGCTAGCGTTTCTTTCCTAGTCCTAAATGGAGTTGAATCACATGCAGTTTCTGGTCCTATGAGCAAGAGTTGTTTTTTGGTAAGAACAGTCACTATTGTGCTGCCATTGCCATACACAGGACAAATAGCACTGGCGTCTGTTCCCAGTAAGTACAGTGTATTGGACTGAAGAGGATCTACTGTTCTTGTCAGGTTCCTAATCAGAATTGTACTAGATATGGCCGAAGGTGTAGGAAGCACAGTTCTTTTTTTCTGAGCAAGCTCACTGTTCGGACCCCATTGGAAACACAGTAGAGTAGAAGAGTGCTCTTTTCTCAAAAGCAGAGTGTGTTTCATGAAGGCGAGCTAGCATTTGTTTCCCAGTCCTAAATGGAGTTGAATCACATGCAGTTTCTGGTCCTATGAGCAAGAGTTTTTTTATGGTAAGGAAATCACTATTGCGCTCCCATTGCCATACACAGTGCAAATAGTACTCGCGTCTGTTCCCAGAAAGTACAGTGTATTGGACTGAAGAGGATCTACTGTTCTTGTCAGGTTCCTAAGCAGAATTGAACTAGGTATGGCCGTGTGTAGGAAGCACAGTTCTTTTGTTCTGAGCAAGTTCACTGTTCAGACCTCTAAGGAAACACAGTAGAGTAGAAGAGTGCTTTTTTCTCTAAATCAGAGTGTGTTTCTTGTAAGGCGAGCTAGTGTTTGTTTCCTAGTCCTAAATGGAGATGAATCACATGCAGTCTCTGGTCCTACGAGCAAGAGTTGTTTTCTGGTAAGAAGAGTCACTATTGTGCTCCCATTGTCATAAACAGGGCAAATAACACTGGCGTCTGTTCCCAGCATGTACAGTGTATTGGACTGAAGAGGGTCTACTGTTCTTGTCAGGTTCGTAAACAGAGTTGAACTAGATATGTCCGTGTGTAGGAAGCACAGTTCTTTTGTTCTGAGCAAGCTCACTGTTCTGGCCCTATAGGAAACACAGTAGAGTAGAAGAGTGCTCTTTTCTCAAAAGCAGAGTGTGTTTCTTGTAAGGCGAGCTAGCGTTTGTTTCCCAGTACTATATGGAGTTGAATAACATGCAGTTTCTGGTCCTACGAGCAAGAGTTGTTTTCTGGTAAGGAAAGTCACTATTGTGCTCCCATTGCCATACACAGTGCAAATAGCACTCGCGTCTGTTCCCAGCAAGTGCAGTGTATTGGACTGAAGAGGATCTACTATTCTTGTCAGTTTCCTAAGCAGAATTGAACTAGATATGACCGTTTGTGTAGAAAGAACAGTTCTTTTTTTCTGAGCAAGCTCACTGTTTTGGCCCTATAGGAAACACTTTAGAGTAGAAGAGGGCTCTTTTCTCAAAAGCAGAGTGTGTTTCTTGTAAGGTGAGCTAGCGTTTGTTTCCCAGTCCTAAATGGAGTTGAATCTCATGCAGTTTCTGGTCCTACGAGCAAGAGTTGTTTTCTGGTAAGAAGAGTTACTATTGCGCTCCCATTTTCATACACAGGGCAAATAGCACTCGCGTCTGTTCCCAGCAAGTACAGTGTATTGGACTGAAGAGGATCTACGATTCTTGTCACTTTCCTAAGCAGAATTCGACTAGATATGACCGTGTGTGTAGGAAGCACAGTTCTTTTGTTCTGAGCAAGCTCATTGTTTTGGCCCTATACGAAACACAGTGGCGTAGAAGAGTGCTCTTTTCTCAAAAGCAGAGTGTGTTTCTTGTAAGGCGAGCTAGCGTTTGTTTCCCAGTCCAAAATGGAGTTGAGTCACATGCAGTTTTTGCTCCTACAAGCAAGAGTTGTTTTCTTTTAAGAAGAGTCACTATTGCGCTCCAATTGCCATACACAGTGCAAATAGCACTCGCGTCTCTTCCCAGCAAGTACAGTGTATTGGACAGAATAGGAGCTACTCTTCTTGTCTGTTTCCTAAGCAGAGTTGAACGAGATATGGCCCGTGTGTAGGAAGCACAGTTCTTTTGTTCTGAGCAAGCTCACTGTTTGGACCCCATTAGAAACACAGTAGAGTAGAAGAGTGCTCTTTTCTCAAAAGCAGAGTGTGTTTCTTGTAAGGCGAGCTAGAGTTTGTTTCCCAGTCCTAAATGGAGTTGAATCACATGCAGTTTCTGGTCCTACGAGCAAGAGTTGTTTTCTGGTAAGAAGAGTCACTATTGTGCTCCCACTGAAATACACAGGGCAAATAGCACTGGCGTCTGTTCCCATCATGTACAGTGTATTGGACTGAAGAGGATCTACTGTTCTTGTCAGGTTCCTAGGCAGAGTTGAACTAGATATGGCCGTGTGTGTAGGAAGCACAGTTCTTTTGTTCTGATCAAGCTCACTGTTCTGGCCCTATAGGAAACACAGTAGAGTAGAAGAGTGCTCTTTTCTCTAAAGCAGAGTGTGTTTCTTGTAAGGAGAACTAGCGTTTGTTTCCCAGTCCTAAATTGAGTTGAGTCACATGCAGTTTTTGGTCCTACGAGCAAGAGTTGTTTTCTGGTAAGGAGAGACACTATTGCGCTCCAATTGACATACACAGTGCAAATAGCACTCGTGTCTGTTCCCAGCAAGTACATTGTATTGGACTGAATAGGAGCTACTGTTGTTTTCAGTTTCCAAAGCATAGTTGAACTAGATATGGTCCGTGTGTGTAGGAAGCACAGTTCTTTTGTTCTGAACAAGCTCACTGTTCTGTCCCTATAGGAAACACAGTAGAGTAGAACAGTGCTCTTTTCTCAAAAGCAGAGTGTGTTTCTTGTAAGGCGAGCTAGCGTTTGTTTCCCAGTCCTAAATGGAGTTGAATCACATGCAGTTTCTGCTCCTACGAGCAAGAGTTTTTTTCTGATAAGAAGAGACACTATTGCGCTGCCATTGCCATACACAGGAAAAATAGCACTGTTGTCTCTTCCCAGCAGTACAGTGTATTGGACTGAAGAGGATCAACTGTTCTTGTCAGGTTTATAAGCAAAATTGAACTAGATATGGCCGTGTGTGTAGGAAGCACAGTTCTTTTGTTCTGAGCAAGCTCACTGTTCGGAAGCCATCGGAAACACTGTAGAGTAGAAGAGTGCTCTTTTCTCTAAAGCAGATTGTGTTTCTTGTAAGGCGAGCTAGCATTTTTTTCCCAGTCCTAAATGGAGTTGAATCACATACAGTTTCTGGTCCTACGATCAAGAGTTGTTTTCTAGTATGGAAAGTCACTATTGCGCTCCCATTGCCATACACAGTGCAAATAGCACTCGCGTGAGTTCCCAGCAAGTACAGTGTATTGGACTGAAGAGGAGCTACTGTTCTTGTCAGTTTCCAAAGCAGAGTTGAATTAGATATGGCCCGTGTGTGTAGGAAGCACAGTTCTTTTGTTCTGAGCAAGCTCACTGTTCTGGCCCTATAGGAAACACAGTAGAGTAGGAAGTGCTCTTTTCTCTAAAGCAGAGTGTGTTTCTTGTAAGGCAAGCTAGCGTTTCTTTCCCAGTCCTAAATGGAGTTGAATCACATGCAGTTTCTGGTCCTACGAGCAAGAGTTGTTTTCTGGTAAGAAGAGTCACTATTGCGCTCCCATTGTCATACACAGGGCAAAGAGCACTCGCGTCTGTTCCCAGCAAGTACAGTGTATTGGACTGAAGAGGATCTATTATTTTTGTCAGTATCCTAAGCATAATTGGACTAAATATGACCGTGTGTGTAGGAAGCACAGTTCTTTTGTTCTGAGCAAGCTCACTCTTCTGGCCCTACAGGAAACACAGTAGAGTAGAAGAGTGCTCTTTTCTCAAAAGCAGAGTGTGTTTCTTGTAAGGCGAGCTAGCGTTTGTTTCCCAGTCCTAAATGGAGTTGAATCACATGCAGTTTCTGGTCCTACGAGCAAGAGTTGTTTTCTGGTAAGAAGAGTCACTATTGTGCTCCCATTGTCATACACATGGCAAATAGCACTGGCGTCTGTTTCCAGCTTGTACAGTGTATTGGACTGAAGAGGATCTACTGTTCTTGTCAGGTTCCTAAGTAGAGTTGAACTAGATATGGCCGTGTGTGTAGGAAGCACAGTTTTTTTTGTTCTGAGCAAGCTCACTGTTCGGACCCCATTGAAACACAGTAGAGTAGAAGGGTGCTCTTTTCTCTAAAGCAGATTGTGTTTCTTGTAAGGCTAGCTAGCATTTGTTTCCCAGTCCTAAATGGAGTTGAATCACATGTAGTTTAAGGTCCTACGAGCAAGAGTTGTTTTCTGGTAAGAAAATCACTATTGCGCTCCCATTGCCATACACAGTGCAAATAGTACTCGCGTCTGTTCCCAGAAAGTACAGTGTATTGGACTGAAGAGGAGCTACTGTTCTTGTCAGTTTCCTAAACAGAGTTTAACTAGATATGGCCCGTGTGTGTAGGAAGCACAGTTCTTTTGTTCTGAGCAAGCTCACTGTTCTGGCCCTATAAGAAACACAGTAGAGTAGAAGAGTGCTCTTTTCTCTAAAGCAGAGTGTGTTTCTTGTAACGCGAGCTAGTGTTTGTTTCCCAGTCCTAAATGGATTTGAGTCACATGCAGTTTTTTGTCCTACAAGCAAGAGTTGTTTTCTGGTAAGACGAGTCACTATTGTGCTCCAATTGCCATACACAGTGCAAATAGCACTCGCGTCTGTTCCCAGCAAGTACAGTGTATTGGACTGAAGAGGAGCTACTGTTCTTGTCAGGTTCCTAAGCAGAGTTTTACTAGATATGGTCCGTGTGTGTAGGAAGCACAGTTGTTTTGTTCTGAGCAAGCTCACTGTTTGCACACCAAGGAAACACAGTAGAGTAGAAGATTGCTCTTTTCTCAAAAGCAGAGTGTGTTTCTTGTAAGGCGAGCTAGCGTTTGTTTCCCAGTCCTAAATGGAGTTGAATCCCATGCAGTTTCTGGTCCTACAAGCAAGAGTTGTTTTCTGGTAAGAAGAGTCACTATTGCGCTGCCATTGCCATACACAGGACAAATAGCATTGTTGTCTGTTCCCAGCAGTACAGTGTATTGGACTGAAGAGGATCTACTGTTCTTGTCAGGTTCCTAAGCAGAATTGAACTAGGTATGGCCGTGTGTAGGAAGCACAGTTCTTTTGTTCTGAGCAAGTTCACTGTTCAGACTTCTTAGGAAACAGAGTAGAGTAGATGAGTGCTTTTTTCTCTAAATCAGAGTGTGTTTCTTGTAAGGCAAGCTAGTGTTTGTTTCATACTCCTAAATGGAGTTGAATCACATGCAGTCTCTTGTCCTACGAGCAAGAGTTGTTTTCTGGTAAGAAGAGTCACTATTGTGCTCCCATTGTCATACACAGGGCAAATAGCACTCGCGTCTGTTCCCAGCATGTACAGTGTATTGGACTGAAGAGGAGCTACTGTTCTTGTCAGTTTCCTAAGCAGAGTTGAACTAGACATGGCCCGTGTGTGTAGGAAGCACAGTTCTTTTGTTCTGAGCAAGCTCACTGTTCTGGCACTATAGGAAAAACAGTAGAGTAGAAGAGTGCTCTTTTCTCAAAAGCAGAGTGTGTTTCTTGTAAGGCGAGCTAGCGTTTGTTTCCCAGTCCTAAATGGATTTGAGTCACATGCAGTTTTTTGTCCTACGAGCAAGAGTTGTTTTCTGGTAAGAAGAGTCACTATTGTGCTCCAATTACCATACACAGTGCAAATAGCACGCGCATCTGTTCCCAGCAAGTACAGTGTATTGGACAGAATAGGAGCTACTGTTCTTGTCAGTTTCCTAAGCAGAGTTGAACTAGATATGGTCCGTGTGTGTAGGAAGCACAGTTCTTTTGTTCTCAGCAAGCTCACTGTTCTGGCCCTATAGGAAACACAGTAGAGTAGAAGAGTGCTCTTTTCTCAAAAGCAGAGTGTGTTTCTTGTAAGGCGAGCTAGTGTTTGTTTCCCAGTCCTACATGGAGTTGAATCACATGCAGTTTCTGGTCCTACGAGCAAGAGTTGTTTTCTGGTAAGACGAGTCACTATTGTGCTCCAATTGCCATACACAGTGCAAATAGCACTCGCGTCTGTTCCCAGCAAGTACAGTGTATTGGACTGAAGAAGAGCTACTGTTCTTGTCAGGTTCCTAAGCAGAGTTTTACTAGATATCGTCCGTGTGTGTAGGAAGCACAGTTGTTTTGTTCTGAGCAAGCTCACTCTTTGGACACCAAGGAAACACAGTAGAGTAGAAGATTGCTCTTTTCTCTAAAGCAGAGTGTGTTTATTGTAAAGCGAGCTAGCATTTGTTTCCCAGTCCTAAATGGAGTTGAATCCCATGCAGTTTCTGGTCCTATGAGCAAGAGTTGTTTTCTGGTAAGAAGAGTCACTATTGCGCTGCCATGGCCATACACAGGACAAATAGCATTGTTGTCTGTTCCCAGCAGTACAGTGTATTGGACTGAAGAGGATCTACTGTTCTTGTCAGGTTCCTAAGCAGAATTTAACTAGGTATGGCCGTGTGTAGGAAGCACAGTTCTTTTGTTCTGAGCAAGTTCACTGTTCAGACCTCTTAGGAAACACAGTAGAGTAGAAGAGTGCTTTTTTCTCTAAATCCGAGTGTGTTTCTTGTAAGGCGAGCTAGTGTTTGTTTCCTAGTCCTAAATGGAGTTGAATCACATGCAGTCTCTGGTCCTACGAGCAAGAGTTGTTTTCTTGTAAGAAGAGTCACTATTGTGCTCCCATTGTCATACACAGGGCAAATAGCACTCGCGTCTGTTCCCAGCATGTACAGTGTATTGGACTGAAGAGGATCTACTGTTCTTGTCAGGTTACTAAGTAGAATTGAACTAGGTATGGCCGTGTGTGTAGGAAGCACAGTTCTTTTGTTCTGATCAAGCTCACTGTTCTGGCCCTATAGGAAACACAGTAGAGTAGAAGAGTGCTCTTTTCTCTAAAGCAGAGTGTGTTTTTTGTAAGGCGAGCTAGCATTTGTTTCCAAGTCCTAAATTGAGTGGAGACACATGCAGTTTTTGGTCCTACGAGCAAGAGTTGTTTTCTGGAAAGGAGAGTCACTATTGCGCTCCCATTGCATACACAGTGCAAATAGCACTCGCGTCTGTTCCCAGCAAGTACAGTGTATTGGACTGAATAGGAGCTACTGTTCTTTTCAGTTTCCAAAGCATAGTTGAACTAGATATGGTCCGTGTGTATAGGAAGCACAGTTCTTTTGTTCTCAGCCAACTCACTGTTCTGGCCCTATAGGAAACACAGTAGAGTAGAACAGTGCTCTTTTCTCAAAAGCAGAGTTTGTTTTTTGTAAGGCGAGCTAGCGTTTGTTTCCCAGTCCTAAATGGAGTTGAATCACATGCAGTTTCTGCTCCTACGAGCAAGAGTTTTTTTCTGGTAAGAAGAGACACTATTGCGCTGTCATTGCCATACACAGGAAAAATAGCACTGTTGTCTGTTCCCAGCAGTACAGTGTATTGGACTGAAGAGGAGCTACTGTTCTTGTCAGGTTTATAAGCAAAATTGGACTAGATATGGCCGTGTGTGTAGGAAGCACAGTTCTTTTGTTCTGAGCAAGCTCACTGTTCGGACCCCATCGGAAACACAGTAGAGTAGAAGAGTGCTCTTTTCTCTAAAGCAGATTGTGTTTCTTGTAAGGTGAGCTAGCATTTGTTTCCCAGTCCTAAATGGAGTTGAATCACATACAGTTTCTGGTCCTACGAGCAAGAGTTGTTTTCTGGTAAGGAAAGTCACTATTCCGCTCCCATTGCCATACACAGTGCAAATAGCACTCGCGTGAGTTCCCAGCAAGTACAGTGTATTGGACTGAATAGGAGCTACTGTTCTTGTCAGTTTCCAAAGCAGATTTGAACTAGATATGGCCCGTGTGTGTAGGAAGCACAGTTCTTTTGTTCTGAGCAAGCTCACTGTTCTGGCCCTATAGGAAACACATTAGAGTAGGAAGTGCTCTTTTCTCTAAAGCAGAGTGTGTTTCTTGTAAGGCGAGCTAGCGTTTCTTTCCCAGTCCTAAATGGAGTTGAATCACATGCAGTTTCTGGTCCTATGAGCAAGAGTTTTTTTATGGTAAGGAAATCACTATTGCGCTCCCATTGCCATACACAGTGCAAATAGTACTCGCGTCTGTTCCCAGAAAGTACAGTGTATTGGACTGAAGAGGATCTACTGTTCTTGTCAGGTTCCTAAGCAGAATTGAACTAGGTATGGCCGTGTGTAGGAAGCACAGTTCTTTTGTTCTGAGCAAGTTCACTGTTCAGACCTCTAAGGAAACACAGTAGAGTAGAAGAGTGCTTTTTTCTCTAAATCAGAGTGTGTTTCTTGTAAGGCGAGCTAGTGTTTGTTTCCTAGTCCTAAATGGAGATGAATCACATGCAGTCTCTGGTCCTACGAGCAAGAGTTGTTTTCTGGTAAGAAGAGTCACTATTGTGCTCCCATTGTCATAAACAGGGCAAATAACACTGGCGTCTGTTCCCAGCATGTACAGTGTATTGGACTGAAGAGGGTCTACTGTTCTTGTCAGGTTCGTAAACAGAGTTGAACTAGATATGTCCGTGTGTAGGAAGCACAGTTCTTTTGTTCTGAGCAAGCTCACTGTTCTGGCCCTATAGGAAACACAGTAGAGTAGAAGAGTGCTCTTTTCTCAAAAGCAGAGTGTGTTTCTTGTAAGGCGAGCTAGCGTTTGTTTCCCAGTACTATATGGAGTTGAATAACATGCAGTTTCTGGTCCTACGAGCAAGAGTTGTTTTCTGGTAAGGAAAGTCACTATTGCGCTCCCATTGCCATACACAGTGCAAATAGCACTCGCGTCTGTTCCCAGCAAGTGCAGTGTATTGGACTGAAGAGGATCTACTATTCTTGTCAGTTTCCTAAGCAGAATTGAACTAGATATGACTGTGTGTGTAGAAAGAACAGTTCTTTTTTTCTGAGCAAGCTCACTGTTTTGGCCCTATAGGAAACACTTTAGAGTAGAAGAGGGCTCTTTTCTCAAAAGCAGAGTGTGTTTCTTGTAAGGTGAGCTAGCGTTTGTTTCCCAGTCCTAAATGGAGTTGAATCTCATGCAGTTTCTGGTCCTATGAGCAAGAGTTATTTTCTGGTAAGAAGAGTTACTATTGCGCTCCCATTTTCATACACAGGGCAAATAGCACTCGCGTCTGTTCCCAGCAATTACAGTGTATTGGACTGAAGAGGATCTACGATTCTTGTCACTTTCCTAAGCAGAATTCGACTAGATATGACCGTGTGTGTAGGAAGCACAGTTCTTTTGTTCTGAGCAAGCTCATTGTTTTGGCCCTATACGAAACACAGTGGCGTAGAAGAGTGCTCTTTTCTCAAAAGCAGAGTGTGTTTCTTGTAAGGCGAGCTAGTGTTTGTTTCCCAGTCCAAAATGGAGTTGAGTCACATGCAGTTTTTGCTCCTACGAGCAAGAGTTGTTTTCTTTTAAGAAGAGTCACTATTGCGCTCCAATTGCCATGCACAGTGCAAATAGCACTCGCGTCTCTTCCCAGCAAGTACAGTGTATTGGACAGAATAGGAGCTACTGTTCTTGTCAGTTTCCTAAGCAGAGTTGAACGAGATATGGCCCGTGTGTAGGAAGCACAGTTCTTTTGTTCTGAGCAAGCTCACTGTTTGGACCCCATTAGAAACACAGTAGAGTAGAAGAGTGCTCTTTTCTCAAAAGCAGAGTGTGTTTCTTGTAAGGCGAGCTAGAGTTTGTTTCCCAGTCCTAAATGGAGTTGAATCACATGCAGTTTCTGGTCCTACGAGCAAGAGTTGTTTTCTGGTAAGAAGAGTCACTATTGTGCTCCCACTGAAATACACAGGGCAAATAGCACTGGCGTCTGTTCCCATCATGTACAGTGTATTGGACTGAAGAGGATCTACTGTTCTTGTCAGGTTCCTAGGCAGAGTTGAACTAGATATGGCCGTGTGTGTAGGAAGCACAGTTCTTTTGTTCTGATCAAGCTCACTGTTCTGGCCCTATAGGAAACACAGTAGAGTAGAAGAGTGCTCTTTTCTCTAAAGCAGAGTGTGTTTCTTGTAAGGAGAACTAGCGTTTGTTTCCCAGTCCTAAATTGAGTTGAGTCACATGCAGTTTTTGGTCCTACGAGCAAGAGTTGTTTTCTGGTAAGGAGAGACACTATTGCGCTCCAATTGACATACACAGTGCAAATAGCACTCGCGTCTGTTCCCAGCAAGTACATTGTATTGGACTGAATAGGAGCTAATGTTGTTTTCAGTTTCCAAAGCATAGTTGAACTAGATATGGTTCGTGTGTGTAGGAAGCACAGTTCTTTTGTTCTGAACAAGCTCACTGTTCTGTCCCTATAGGAAACACAGTAGAGTAGAACAGTGCTCTTTTCTCAAAAGCAGAGTGTGTTTCTTGTAAGGCGAGCTAGCGTTTGTTTCCCAGTCCTAAATGGAGTTGAATCACATGCAGTTTCTGCTCATACGAGCAAGAGTTTTTTTCTGGTAAGAAGAGACACTATTGCGCTGCCATTGCCATACACAGGAAAAATAGCACTGTTGTCTCTTCCCAGCAGTACAGTGTATTGGACTGAAGAGGATCTACTGTTCTTGTCAGGTTTATAAGCAAAATTGAACTAGATATGGCCGTGTGTGTAGGAAGCACAGTTCTTTTGTTCTGAGCAAGCTCACTGTTCGGACGCCATCGGAAACACTGTAGAGTAGAAGAGTGCTCTTTTCTCTAAAGCAGATTGTGTTTCTTGTAAGGCGAGCTAGCATTTTTTTCCCAGTCCTAAATGGAGTTGAATCACATACAGTTTCTGGTCCTACGAGCAAGAGTTGTTTTCTAGTATGGAAAGTCACTATTGCGCTCCCATTGCCATACACAGTGCAAATAGCACTCGTGTCTGTTCCCAGCAAGTACAGTGTATTGGACTGAAGAGGAGCTACTGTTCTTGTCAGTTTCCAAAGCAGAGTTGAATTAGATATGGCCCGTGTGTGTAGGAAGCACAGTTCTTTTGTTCTGAGCAAGCTCACTGTTCTGGCCCTATAGGAAACACAGTAGAGTAGGAAGTGCTCTTTTCTCTAAAGCAGAGTGTGTTTCTTGTAAGGCAAGCTAGCGTTTCTTTCCCAGTCCTAAATGGAGTTGAATCACATGCAGTTTCTGGTCCTACGAGCAAGAGTTGTTTTCTGGTAAGAAGAGTCACTATTGCGCTCCCACTGTCATACACAGGGCAAAGAGCACTCGCGTCTGTTCCCAGCAAGTACAGTGTATTGGACTGAAGAGGATCTATTATTTTTGTCAGTATCCTAAGCATAATTGGACTAAATATGACCGTGTGTGTAGGAAGCACAGTTCTTTTGTTCTGAGCAAGCTCACTCTTCTGGCCCTACAGGAAACACAGTAGAGTAGAAGAGTGCTCTTTTCTCAAAAGCAGAGTGTGTTTCTTGTAAGGCGAGCTAGCGTTTGTTTCCCAGTCCTAAATGGAGTTGAATCACATGCAGTTTCTGGTCCTACGAGCAAGAGTTGTTTTCTGGTAAGAAGAGTCACTATTGTGCTCCCATTGTCATACACATGGCAAATAGCACTGGCGTCTGTTTCCAGCATGTACAGTGTATTGGACTGAAGAGGATCTACTGTTCTTGTCAGTTTCCTAAGCAGAGTTGAACTAGACATGGCCCGTGTGTGTAGGAAGCACAGTTCTTTTGTTCTGAGCAAGCTCACTGTTCTGGCCCTATAGGAAAAACAGTAGAGTAGAAGAGTGCTCTTTTCTCTAAAGCAGAGTGTGTTTCTTGTAAGACGAGCTAGCGTTTGTTTCCCAGTCCTAAATGGATTTGAGTCACATGCAGTTTTTTGTCCTACGAGCAAGAGTTGTTTTCTGGTAAGAAGAGTCACTATTGCGCTCCAATTACCATACACAGTGCAAATAGCACGCGCATCTGTTCCCAGCAAGTACAGTGTATTGGACAGAATAGGAGCTACTGTTCTTGTCAGTTTCCTAAGCAGAGTTGAACTAGATATGGTCCGTGTGTGTAGGAAGCACAGTTCTTTTGTTCTCAGCAAGCTCACTGTTCTGGCCCTTTAGGAAACACAGTAGAGTAGAAGAGTGCTCTTTTCTCAAAAGCAGAGTGTGTTTCTTGTAAGGCGAGCTAGTGTTTGTTTCCCAGTCCTACATGGAGTTGAATCACATGCAGTTTCTGGTCCTACGAGCAAGAGTTGTTTTCTGGTAAGACGAGTCACTATTGTGCTCCAATTGCCATACACAGTGCAAATAGCACTGGCGTCTGTTCACAGCAAGTACAGTGTATCGGACTGAAGAGGAGCTACTGTTCTTGTCAGTTTCCTAAGCAGAGTTTTACTAGATATGGTCCGTGTGTGTAGGAAGCACAGTTGTTTTGTTCTGAGCAAGCTCACTGTTTGCACACCAAGGAAACACAGTAGAGTAGAAGATTGCTCTTTTCTCAAAAGCAGAGTGTGTTTCTTGTAAGGCGAGCTAGCGTTTGTTTCCCAGTCCTAAATGGAGTTGAATCCCATGCAGTTTCTGGTCCTACGAGCAAGAGTTGTTTTCTGGTAAGAAGAGTCACTATTGCGCTGCCATTGCCATACACAGGACAAATAGCATTGTTGTCTGTTCCCAGCAGTACAGTGTATTGGACTGAAGAGGATCTACTGTTCTTGTCAGGTTCCTAAGCAGAATTGAACTAGGTATGGCCGTGTGTAGGAAGCACAGTTCTTTTGTTCTGAGCAAGTTCACTGTTCAGACCTCTTAGGAAACAGAGTAGAGTAGATGAGTGCTTTTTTCTCTAAATCAGAGTGTGTTTCTTGTAAGGCCAGCTAGTGTTTGTTTCCTAGTCCTAAATGGAGATGAATCACATGCAGTCTCTGGTCCTTCGAGCAAGAGTTGTTTTCTGGTAAGAAGAGTCACTATTGTGCTCCCATTATCATAGACAGGGCAAATAGCACTCGCGTCTCTTCCCAGCAAGTACAGTGTATTGGACAGAACAGGAGCTACTGTTCTTGTCAGTTTCCTAAGCAGAGTTGAACTAGATATTGTCCGTGTGTTTAGGAAGCACAGTTCTTTTGTTCTCAGCAAGCTCACTGTTCTGGCCCTATAGGAAACCCAGTAGAGTAGAAGAGTGCTCTTTTCTCAAAAGCAGAGTGTGTTTCTTGTAAGGCGAGCTAGCGTTTGTTTCCCAGTCCTAAATGGAGTTGAATCCCATGCAGTTTCTGGTCCTACGAGCAAGAGTTGTTTTCTGGTATGGAAGTCACTATTGCGTTCCCAGTGCCATACACAGTGCAAATAACACTCGCGTCTGTTCCCAGCAAGTACAGTGTATCAGACTGAAGAGGAGCTACTGTTCTTGTCAGTTTCCTAAGCAGAGTTGAACGAGATATGGCCCGTGTGTAGGAAGCACAGTTCTTTTGTTGTGAGCAAGCTCACTGTTTGGACCTCATTGGAAACACAGTAGAGTAGAAGAGTGCTCTTTTCTCAAAAGCAGAGTGTGTTTCTTGTAAGGCGAGCTAGAGTTTGTTTCCCAGTCCTAAATGGAGTTGAATCACATGCAGTTTCTGGTCTTACAAGCAAGAGTTGTTTTCTGGTAAGAAGAGTCACTATTGTGCTCCCATTGAAATACACAGGGCAAATAGCACTGGCGTCTGTTCCCATCATGTACAGTGTATTGGACTGAAGAGGATCTACTGTTCTTGTCAGGGTCCTAAGCAGAGTTGAACTAGATATGGCCGTATGTGTAGGAAGCACAGATCTTTTGTTCTGATCAAGCTCACTCTTCTGGCCCTATAGGAAACACAGTAGAGTAGAAGAGTGCTCTTTTCTCTAAAGCAGAGTGTGTTTCTTGTAAGGCGAACTAGCGTTTTTTTCATAGTCCTAAATTGAGTTGAGTCATATGCAGTTTTTGGTCCTACGAGCAAGAGTTGTTTTCTGGTAAGTAGAGTCACTATTACGCTCCAATTGACATACACAGTGCAAATAGCACTCGCGTCTGTTCCCAGCAAGTACAGTGTATTGGACTGAATAGGAGATACTGTTCTTTTCAGTTTCCAAAGCATAGTTGAACTAGATATGGTCCGTGTGTGTAGGAAGCACAGTTCTTTTGTTCTCAGCAAGCTCACTGTTCTGGCCCTATAGGAAACACAGTAGAGTAGAACAATGCTCTTTTCTCAAAAGCAGAGTGTGTTTCTTGTAAGGCGAGCTAGCGTTTGTTTCCCAGTCATAAATGGAGTTGAATCACATGCAGTTTCTGCTCCTACGAGCAAGAGTTTTTTTCTGGTAAGAAGAGACACTATTGCGCTGCCATTGCCATACACAGGAAAATTAGCACTGTTGTCTGTTCCCAGCAGTACAGTGTATTGGATTGAAGAGGATCTACTGTTCTTGTCAGGTTTATAAGCAAAATTGAACTAGATATGGCCGTGTGTGTAGGAAGCACAGTTCTTTTGTTCTGAGCAAGCTCACTGTTCGGACCCCATCGGAAACACAGTAGAGAAGAAGAGTGCTCTTTTCTCTAAAGCAGATTGTTTTTCTTGTAAGGCGAGCTAGCATTTGTTTCCCAGTCCTAAATGGAGTTGAATCACATACAGTTTCTGGTCCTACGAGCAAGAGTTGTTTTCTGGTAAGGAAAGTCACTATTGTGCTCCCATTGCCATACACAGTGCAAATAGCACTCGCGTCTTTTCCCAGCAAGTACAGTGTATTGGACTGAAGAGGACCTACTGTTATTGTCAGTTTCCAAAGCAGAGTTGAACTAGATATGGCCCGTGTGTGTAGGAAGCACAGTTCTTTTGTTCTGAGCAAGCTCACTGTTCTGGCCCTATAGGAAACACAGTAGAGTAGGAAGTGCTCTTTTCTCTAAAGCAGAGTGTGTTTCTTGTAAGGCAAGCTAGCGTTTCTTTCCCAGTCCTAAATGGAGTTGAATCACATGCGGTTTCTGGTCCTACGAGCAAGAGTTGTTTTATGGTAAGAATAGTCACTATTGTGCTGCCATTGCCATACACAGGACAAATAGCACTGGCGTCTGTTCCCAGCAAGTACAGTGTATTGGACTGAAGACGATCTACTGTTCTTGTCAGGTTCCTAATCAGAATTGAACTAGATATGGCCGTGTGTGTAGGAAGCACAGTTCTTTTGTTCTGAGCAAGCTCACTGTTCGGACCCCATTGGAAACACAGTAGAGTAGAAGAGTGCTCTTTTCTCAAAAGCAGAGTGTGTTTCATGAAGTCGAGCTAGCATTTGTTTCCCAGTCCTAAATGGAGTTGAATCACATGCAGTTTCTGGTCCTACGAGCAAGAGTTGTTTTATGGTAAGGAAATCACTATTGTGCTCCCATTGCCATACAAAGTGCAAATAGTACTCGTGTCTGTTCCCAGAAAGTACAGTGTATTGGACTGAAGAGGAGCTACTGTTCTTGTCAGTTTCCTAAGCAGAGTTGAACTAGACATGGCCCGTGTGTGTAGGAAGCACAGTTCTTTTGTTCTGAGCAAGCTCACTGTTCTGGCCCTATAGGAAAAACAGTAGAGTAGAAGAGTGCTCTTTTCTCAAAAGCAGAGTGTGTTTCTTGTAAGGCGAGCTAGCGTTTGTTTCCCAGTCCTAAATGGATTTGAGTCACATGCAGTTTTTTGTCCTACGAGCAAGAGTTGTTTTCTGGTAAGAAGAGTCACTATTGCGCTCCAATTACCATACACAGTGCAAATAGCACGCGCATCTGTTCCCAGCAAGTACAGTGTATTGGACAGAATAGGAGCTACTGTTCTTGTCAGTTTCCTAAGCAGAGTTGAACTAGATATGGTCCGTGTGTGTAGGAAGCACAGTTCTTTTGTTCTCAGCAAGCTCACTGTTCTGGCCCTATAGGAAACACAGTAGAGTAGAAGAGTGCTCTTTTCTCAAAAGCAGAGTGTGTTTCTTGTAAGGCGAGCTAGTGTTTGTTTCCCAGTCCTACATGGAGTTGAATCACATGCAGTTTCTGGTCCTATGAGCAAGAGTTGTTTTCTGGTAAGACGAGTCACTATTGTGCTCCAATTGCCATACACAGTGCAAATAGCACTCACGTCTGTTCCCAGCAAGTACAGTGTATCGGACTGAAGAGCAGCTACTGTTCTTGTCAGTTTCCTAAGCAGAGTTTTACTAGATATGGTCCGTGTGTGTAGGAAGCACAGTTGTTTTGTTCTGAGCAAGCTCACTGTTTGGACACCAAGGAAACACAGTAGAGTAAGAGATTGCTCTTTTCTCAAAAGCAGAGTGTGTTTCTTGTAAGGCGAGCTAGCGTTTGTTTCCCAGTCCTAAATGGAGTTGAATCGCATGCAGTTTCTGGTCCTACAAGCAAGAATTGTTTTCTGGTAAGAAGAGTCACTATTGCGCTGCCATTGCCATACACAGGACAAATAGCATTGTTGTCTGTTCCCAGCAGTACAGTGTATTGGACTGAAGAGGATCTACTGTTCTTGTCAGGTTCCTAAGCAGAATTGAACTAGCTATGGCCGTGTGTAGGAAGCACAGTTCTTTTGTTCTGAGCAAGTTCACTGTTCAGACCTCTTAGGAAACACAGTAGAGTAGAAGAGTGCTTTTTTCTCTAAATCCGAGTGTGTTTCTTGTAAGGCGAGCTAGTGTTTGTTTCCTAGTCCTAAATGGAGTTGAATCACATGCAGTCTCTGGTCCTATGAGCAAGAGTTGTTTTCTGGTAAGAAGAGTCACTATTGTGCTCCCATTGTCATACACAGGGCAAATAGCACTCGCGTCTGTTCCCAGCATGTACAGTGTATTGCACTGAAGAGGATCTACTGTTCTTGTCAGGTTCCTAAGCAAAATTGAACTAGGTATGGCCGTGTGTGTAGGAAGCACAGTTCTTTTGTTCTGAGCAAGTTCACTGTTCAGACCTCTTAGGAAACACAGTAGAGTAGAAGAGTGCTTTTTTCTCTAAATCAGAGTGTTTTTCCTGTAAGGCGAGCTAGTGTTTGTTTCCTAGTCCTAAATGGAGATGAATCACATGCAGTCTCTGGTCCTACGAGCAAGAGTTGTTTTCTGGTAAGAAGAGTCACTATTGTGCTCCCATTGTCATACACAGGGCAAATAGCACTCGCGTCTGTCCCAGCATGTACAGTGTATTGGACTGAAGAGGGTCTACTGTTCTTGTCAGGTTCGTAAGCAGAGTTGAACTAGATATGGCCTTGTGTAGGAAGCACAGTTCTTTTGTTCTGAGCAAGCTCAATGTTCTGACCCTATAGGAAACACATTAGAGTAGAAGAGTGCTCTTTTCTCAAAAGCAGAGTGTGTTTCTTGTAAGGCGAGCTAGTGTTTGTTTCCCAGTACTATATGGAGTTGAATAACATGCAGTTTCTGGTCCTACGAGCAAGAGTTGTTTTCTGGTAAGGAAAGTCACTACTGCGCTCCCATTGCCATACGCAGTGCAAATAGCACTCGCGTCTGTTCCCAGCAAGTACAGTGTATTGGACTGAAGAGGATCTACTAATCTTGTCAGTTTCCTAAGCAGAATTGAACTAGATATGACCGTGTGTGTAGGAAGCACAGTTCTTTTGTTCTGAGCAAGCTCACTGTTTTGGCCCTATAGGAAACACTTTAGAGTAGAAGAAAGCTCTTTTCTCAAAAGCAGAGTGTGTTTCTTGTAAGGTGAGCTAGCGTTTGTTTCCCAGTCCTAAATGGAGTTGAATATCATGCAGTTTCTGGTCCTAACAGCAAGAGTTGTTTTCTGGTAAGAAGAGTTACTATTGCGTTCCCATTTTCATACACAGGGCAAATAGCACTCGCGTCTGGTCCCAGCAAGTACAGTGTATTGGACTGAAGAGGATCTACTATTCTTGTCAGTTTCCTAAGCAGAATTGGACTAGATATGACCATGTGTGTAGGAAGCACAGTTCTTTTGTTCTGAGCAAGCTCATTGTTTTGGCCCTATATGAAACACAGTAGCGTAGAAGAGTGCTCTTTACTCAAAAGCAGAGTGTATTTCTTGTAAGGCGAGCTAGCATTTGTTTCCCAGTCCAAAATGGAGTTGAGTCACATGCAGTTTTTGCTCCTAAAAGCAAGAGTTGTTTTCTGGTAAGAAGAGTCACTATTGCGCTCGAATTGCCATACACAGTGCAAATAGCACTCGCGTCTCTTCCCAGCAAGTACAGTATATTGGACAGAATAGGAGCTACTGTTCTTGTCAGTTTCCTAAGCAGAGTTGAACTAGATATGGTCCGTGTGTGTAGGAAGCACAGTTCTTTTGTTCTCAGCAAGCTCACTGTTCTGGCTCTATAGAAATCACAGTAGAGTAGAAGAGTGCTCTTTTCTCAAAAGCAGAGTGTGTTTCTTGTAAGGCGAGCTAGCGTTTGTTTCCCAGTCCTAAATGGAGTTGAATCTCATGCATTTTCTGGTTCTACGAGCAAGAGTTGTTTTCTGGTAAGGAAGTCACTATTGCGTTCCCAGTGCCATAAACAGTGCAAATAGCACTCGCGTCTGTTCCCAGCAAGTACAGTGTATCAGACTGAAGAGGAGCTACTGTTCTTGTCAGTTTCCTTAGCAGAGTTGAACGAGATATGGCCCGTGTGTGTAGGAAGCACAGTTCTTTTGTTCTGAGCAAGCTCACTGTTTGGACCCCATTAGAAACACAGTAGAGTAGAAGAGTGCTCTTTTCTCAAAAGCAGAGTGTGTTTCTTGTAAGGCGAGCTAGAGTTTGTTTTCCAGTCCTAAATGGAGTTGAGTCACATGCAGTTTTTGCTCCTACAAGCAAGAGTTGTTTTCAGGTAAGAAGAGTCACTATTGCCCTCGAATTGCCATACACAGTGCAAATAGCACGCGCTTCTGTTCCCAGCAAGTACAGTGTATTGGACAGAATAGGAGCTACTGTTCTTGTCAGTTTCCTAAGCAGAGTTGAACTAGATATTGTCCGTGTTTGTAGGAAGCACAGTTCTTTTGTTCTCAGCAAGCTCACTGGTCTGGCCCTATAGGAAACACAGTAGAGTAGAAGAGTGCTCTTTTCTCAAAAGCAGAGTGTGTTTCTTGTAAGGCGAGCTAGCGTTTGTTTCCCAGTCCTAAATGGAGTTGAATCACATGCAGTTTCTGGTCCTACGAGCAAGAGTTGTTTTCTGGTAAGTAAGTCACTATTGCGCTCCCAGTGCCATACACAGTGCAAATAGCACTCGCGTCTGTTCCCAGCAAGTACAGTGTATCGGACTGATAAGGAGCTACTGTTCTTGTCAGTTTCCTAAGCAGAGTTGAACGAGATATGGCCCGTGTGTGTAGGAAGCACAGTTCTTTTGTTCTGAGCAAGCTCACTGTTTGGACCCCATTGGAAAAACTGTAGAGTAGAAGAGTGCTCTTTTCTCAAAAGCAGAGTGTGTTTCTTGTAAGGCGAGCTAGCGTTTGTTTCCCAGTCCTAAATGGAGTTGAATACCATGCAGTTTCTGGTCCTAAGAGCAAGAGTTGTTTTCTGGTAAGAAGAGTCACTATTGTGCTCCCATTGAAATACACAGGGCAAATAGCACTGGCGTCTGTTCCCATCATGTACAGTGTATTGGACTGAATAGGATCTACTGTTCTTGTCAGGTTCCTAAGCAGAATTGAACTAGATATGGCCCGTGTGTGTAGGAAGCACAGTTCTTTTGTTCTGATCAAGCTCACTGTTCTGGCCCTATAGGAAACAAAGTAGAGTAGAAGAGTGCTCTTTTCTCTAAAGCAGAGTGAGTTACTTGTAAGGCGAGCTCGCGTTTGTTTCCCAGTCCTAAATGGAGTTGTGTCACATGCAGTTTTTGGTCCTACGAGCAAGAGTTGTTTTCTGGTAAGAAGAGTCACTATTGTGCTCCAATTGCCATACACAGTGCAAATAGCACTCGCGTCTGTTCCCAGCAAGTACAGTGTATTGGACTGAAGAGGAGCTACTGTACTTGTCAGTTTCCTACGCAGAGTTGAACTAGATATGGTCGGTGTGTGTAGGAAGCACAGTTCTTTTGTTCTGAGTAAGCTCACTGTTCTGGCCCTATAGGAAACACAGTAGAGTAGAAAAGTGCTCTTTTCTCTAAAGCAGAGTGTGTTTCTTGTAAGGCGATCTAGCGTTTGTTTCCCAGTCCTAAATGGAGTTGAATCACATGCAGTTTCTGGTCCTACGAGCAAGAGTTGTTTATGGTAAGAATAGTCACTATTGTGCTGCCATTGCCATACACAGGACAAATAGCACTCGTGTCTGTTCCCAGCAAGTACAGTGTATTGGACTGAAGAGGAGCTACTGTTCTTGTCAGTTACCTAAGCAGAGTTGAACTAGATATGGTCGGTGTGTGTAGGAAGCACAGTTCTTTTGTTCTGAGCAAGCTCACTCTTCTGGCCCTGTAGGAAATACAGTAGAGTAGAAAAGTGCTCTTTTCTCTAAAGCAGAGTGTGTTTCTTGTAAGGCGAGCTATCTTTTGTTTCCCAGTCCTAAATGGAGTTGAGTCCCATGCAGTTTTTGTTCCTATGAGCAAGAGTTGTTTTCTGGTAAGGAAGTCACTATTGTGTACCAATTGCCATAAACAGTGCAAATAGCACTCGCTTCTGTTCCCAGCAAGTACAGTGTATTGGACTGAAGAGGAGCTCCTGTTCTTGTCAGGTTCCTAAGCAGAGTTTTACTAGATATGGTCCGTGTGTGTAGGAAGCCCAGTTGTTTTGTTCTGAGCAAGCTCACTGTTTGGACCCCATAGGAAACACAGTAGAGTAGAAGAGTGCTCTTTTCTCAAAAGCAGAGTGTGTTTCTTGTAAGGCGAGCTAGCGTTTGTTTCCCAGTCCTAAATGGAGTTGAATCCCATGCAGTTTCTGGTCCTACGAGCAAGAGTTGTTTTCTGGTAAGAAGAGTCACTATTGTGCTCCAATTGCCATATACAGTGCAAATAGCACATGCGTCTGTTCCCAGCAAGTACAGTGTATCAGACTGAAGAGGAGCTACTATTCTTGTCAGTTTCCTAAGCAGAGTTGAACTAGATAAGGCCCGTGTGTGTAGGAAGCACAGTTCTTTTTTTCTGAGCAAGCTCACTGTTCTGGCCCTATAGGAAACACAGTAGAGTAGAAGAGTGCTCTTTTCTCAAAATCAGAGTGTGTTTCTTGTAAGGCGAGCTAGAGTTTGTTTCCCAGTCCTAAATAGAGTTGAGTCACATGCAGTTTTTTGTCCTACGAGCAGGAGTTGTTTTCTGGTAAGACGAGTCACTATTGTGCTCCAATTGCCATACACAGTGCAAATACCATTCGCGTCTGTTCCCAGCAAGTACAGTTTATTGGACTGAAGAGGAGCTACTGTTCTTGTCAGGTTCCTAAGCAGAGTTGAACTATATATGGTCCGTGTGTGTAGGAAGCACAGTTGTTTTGTTCTGAGCAAGCTCACTGTTTGGACCCCATAGGAAACACAGTAGAGTAGAGGACTGCTCTTTTTTCAAAAGCAGAGTGTGTTTCTTGTAAGGCGAACTAGTGTTTGTTTCCCAGTCCTAAATGAAGTTGAAGCCCATGCAGTTTCTGGTCCTACGAGCAAGAGTTGTTTTCTGGTAATAAGAGTCACTGTTGCACTGCCATTGCCATACACAGGACAAATAGCACTGTTGTCTGTTCCCAGCAGTACAGTGTATTGGACTGAAGAGGATCTAATGTTCTTGTCAGGTTCCTAAGCAGAATTGAACTAGGTATGGCGGTGTGTGTAGGAAGTACAGTTCTTTTGTTCTGAGCAAGCTCACTGTTCGGACCTCATAGGAAACACAGTAGAGTAGAAGAGTGCTCTTTTCTCAAAAGCAGAGTGTGTTTCTTGTAAGCCGAGCTAGCGTTTGTTTCCTAGTCCTAAATGGAGTTCAATCACAGGCAGTTTTCGGTCCTATGAGCAAGAATTGTTTTCTGATAAGGAAAGTCACTATTGTGCTCATATTGCCATACACAGTGCAAATAGCACTCGCGTCTGTTCCCAACAAGTACAGTGTATTGGACTGAATAGGAGCTACTGTTCTTGTCAGTATCCTAAGCAGAGTAGAACTAGATATGGCCGTGTGTAGGAAGCACAGTTCTTTTGTTCTGAGCAAGCTCACTGTTCTGGCCCTATAGGAAACACAGTAGAGTAGAAGAGTGCTCTTTTCTCAAAAGCAGAGTGTGTTTCTTGTAAGGCGAGCTAGCGTTTGTTTCTCAGTCCTAAATGGATTTGAATCACATGAAGTTTCTGGTCCTACAAGCAAGAGTTGTTTTCTGGTAAGAAGTGTCACTATTGCGCTGCCATTGCCATACACAGGACAAATAACACTGGCGTCTTTTCCCAGCAAGTACAGTGTATTGGATGGAAGAGGATCTACTGTTCTTGTCAGGTACCTAAGCAGACTTGAACTAGATATGGCCGTGTGTAGAAAGCACAGTTTTTTTGTTCTGAGCAAGCTCACTGTTCAGAACCCATAGGAAACACAGTAGAGTAGAAGAGTGCTCTTTTCTCAAAAGCAGATTATGTTTCTTGGAAAGCGAGCTAGCGTTTGTTTCCCAGTCCTAAATGGAGTTGAGTCACATGCAGTTTTTTGTCCTACGAGCAAGAGTTGTTTTCTTGTAAGACGAGTCACTATTGTGCTCCAATAGCCATACACAGTGCAAATAGCACTCGCGTCTATTCCCAGCAATTACAGTGTATCGGACTGAAGAGGAGCTACTGTTCTTGTCAGTTTCCTAAGAAGAGTTGAACTAGATATGGTCCGTGTGTAGGAAGCACAGTTTTTTGTTCTGAGCAATCTCACTGTTTGGACCTCATATGAAACACAGTAGAGTAGAACAGTGCTCTTTTCTCAAAAGCAGAGTGTGTTTCTTGTAAGGCGAGCTAGTGTTTGTTTCCCTGTCCTAAATGGAGTTGAATCACATGCAGTTTCTGATCCTAAGAGCAAGAGTTGTTTTCTGGTAAGAAGAGTCACTATTGCCCTGACATTGCCATACACAGGACAAATAGCACTGGCGTCTGTTCCCAGCAAGTACAGTGTATTGGACTGAAGAGGATCTACTGTTTATGTCAGGTTTATAAGCAGAATTGAACTAGATATGGCCGTGTGTGTAGGAAGCACAGTTTTTTTGTTCTGAGCAAGCTCACTGTTCGGACCCCATAGGAAACACAGTAGAGTAGAAGAGTGCTCTTTTCTCTAAAGCAGATTGTGTTCCTTGTAAGGCGAGCTAGCATTTGCTTCCCAGTCCTAAATGGAGTTGAATCCCATACAGTTTCTGGTCCTACGAACAAGAGTTGTTTTCTGGTAAGGAAAGTCACTATTGAGCTCCCATTGCCATACACAGTGCAAATAGCACTCGCGTCTGTTCCCAGCAAGTACCTTGTATTGGACTGAAGAGGAGCTACTGTTCTTGTCAGTTTCCTAAGCAGAGTTGAACTAGATATGGCCCGTGTGTGTAGGAAGCACAGATCTTTGGTTCTGAGCAAGCTCACTGTTCTGGCCCTATAGGAAACACAGTAGAGTAGAAAAGTGCTCTTTTCTCTAAAGCAGAGTGTGTTTCTTGTAAGGCGAGGTAGCGTTTGTTTCCCAGTCCTAAATGGAGTTGAATCACATGCAGTTTCTGGTCCTACGAGCAAGAGTTGTTTTGTGGTAAGAATAGTCACTATTGCGCTGCCATGCCATACACAGGACAAATAGCTCTGGCGTCTGTTCCCAGCAAGTACAGGGTATTGGACTGAAGAGGATCTACTGTTCTTGTCAGGTTACTAAGATGAGTTGAACTAGATATGGCCGTGTGTAGGAAGCACAGTTCTTTTGTTCTGAGCAAGCTCACTGTTTGGACACCATAGGAAACACAGTAGAGTAGAAGAGTGCTCTTTTCTCAAAAGCAGAGTGTGTTTCGTGTAAAGCGAGCCTGCGTTTGTTTCCCAGTCCTAAATGGAGTTGAATCCCATGCAGTTTCTGGTCCTAAGAGCAAGAGTTGTTTTCTGGTAAAGAAAGTCACTATTCTGCTCCCCTTCCCATACACAGTGCAAATAGCTCTCGCGTCTGTTTCCAGCAAGTACAGTGTATTGGACTGAAGAGGAGCTACTGTTTTTGTCAGTTTCCTAGGCAGAGTTGAACTAGATATGGCCCGTGTGTGTAGGAAGCACAGTTCTTTTGTTCTGAGCAAGCTCACTGTTCTGGCCCTATAGGAAACACAGTAGAGTAGAAGAGTGCTCGTTTCTCTAAAGCAGAGTGCATTTCTTGTAAGGCGACCTAGCATTTGTTTCCCAGTCCTAAATGGAGTTGAATCACATGCAGTTTCTGGTCCTACGAGCAGGAGTTGTTTTCTGGTAAGGAAAGTCACTATTGTGCTGCCATTGCCATACACAGGACAAATAGCACTGGCGTCTGCCCCCAGTAAGTACAGTGTATTGGACTGAAGAGGATCTACTTTTCTTATCAGGTTCCTAAGCAGACTTGAACTAGATATGACCCGTGTGTGTAGGAAGCACAGTTCTTTGGTATGAGCAAGCTCACTGTTCGGAACACATAGGAAACACAGTAGAGTAGAAGAGTGCTCTTTTCTCAAAAGCAGGGTGTGTTTCATGTAAGGCGAGCTAGCATTTGTTTCCCAGTCCTAAATGGAGTTGAATCACATGCAGTTTCTGGTCCTACGAGCAAGAGTTGTTTTCTGGTAAGGAAAGTCACTATTGCGCTCCCATTGCCATACACAGTGCAAATAGCACTCGCGTCTGTTCCCAGCAAGTACAGTGTATCGGACTGAAGAGGAGCTACTGTTCTTGTCAATTTCCTAAGCAGAGTTGAACTAGTTATGGCCCATGTGTAGGAAGCACAGTTATTTTGTTCTGAGCAAGCTCACTGTTCTGGCCCTATAGGAAACACAGTAGAGTAGAAGAGTGCTCTTTTCTCAAACCAGAGTGTGTTTCTTGTAAGGCGAGCTAGCGTTTGTTTCCCAGTCCTAAATGGAATTGAGTCACATGCAGATTTTGTCCTACGAGCAAGAGTTGTTTTCTGGTAAGAAGAGTCACTATTGCGATCCAAATGCCTAATACAGTGCAAATAGCACTGGCGTCTGTTCCCAGCAAGTACAGTGTATCAGACTGAAGAGGAGCTACTGTTCTTCTCAGTTTCCTAAGCAGAGTTGAACTAGATATGGCCCGTGTGTGTAGGAAGCACAATTCTTTTTTTCTGAGCAAGCTCACTCTTCTGGCCCTATAGGAAACACAGTAGAGTAGAAGAGTGCTCTTTTCTCAAAAGCAGAGTGTGTATCTTGTAAAGCGAGCTAGAGTTTGTTTCCCAGTCCTAAATGGAGTTGAATCACATGCAGTTTCTGGTCCTACGAGCAAGAGTTGTTTTCTGGTAAGAAGAGTCACTATTGCGCTGCCATTGCCATACACAGGACAAATAGCACTGGCGTCTGTTTCCAGCAAGTACAGTGTATTGGACTGAAGAGGATCTACTGTTCTTGTCAGGTTCCTAAGCAGAATTGAACTAGATATGGCCTTGTGTGTAGGAAGCACAGTTCTTTTGTACTGAGCAAGTTCACTGTTCGGACCCCATGGGAAACACAGTAGAGTAGAAGAGTGCTCTTTTCTCAAAAGCAGAGTGTGTTTCTTGTAAGGCGAGCTAGTGTTTGTTTCCCAGTCCTAAATGGAATTGAGTCACATGGAATTTGGTCCTACGAGCAAGAGTTGTTTTCTGGTAAGACGAGTCACTATTGTGCTCCAATTGCCATACACAGTGCAAATAGCACTCGTGTCTCTTCCCCGCAAGTACAGTGTATTGGACTGAATTGGAGCTACTGCTCTTGTCAGTTTCCTAAGCAGAGTTGAACTAGATATGACCCGTGTGTGTAGGAAGCACAGTTCTTTTGTTCTGAGCTAGCTCACTGTTCGGACGCCATAGGAAACACAGTAGAGAAGAAGAGTGCTCTTTTCTCAAAAGCAGAGTGTGTTTCATGTAAGGCGAGCTAGCATTTGTTTCCCAGTCCTAAATGGATTTGAATCACATGCAGTTTCTGGTCCTATGAGCAAGAGTTGTTTTCTGGTAAAGAAAGTCACTATTGCGCTCCCATTACCATACACAGTGCAAATGCACTCGCGTCTGTTCCCAGCAAGTACAGTGTATCGGACTGAAGAGGAGCTACTGTTCTTGTCAGTTTCCTAAGCAGAGTTGAACTAGATATGGCCCGTGTGTTTAGGAAGCACAGTTATTATGTTCTGAGCAAGCTCACTGTTCTTTACCTATAGGAAACACAGTAGAGTAGAAGAGTGGTCTTTTCTATAAAGCAGAGTGTGTTTCTTGTAAGGCGAGCTAGTGTTTGTTTCCCAGTCCTAAATGGAGTTGAATCACATGCAGTTTCTTGTCCTACGAGCAAGAGTTGTTTTATGGTAAGAAGAGTCACTATTGCGCTGCCATTGCCATACACAGGACAAACAGCACTGACATCTGTTCCCAGCAAGTACAGTGTATTGGACTGAAGAGGATCTACTGTCCTTGTCAGGTTCCTAAGCAGAATTGAACTAGATATGGCCATTTGTGTAGGAAGCACAGTTCTTTTGTTCTGAGCCAGCTCACTGTTCAGACACCGTAGGAAACACAGTAGAGTAGAAGAGTGCTCATTTCTCAAAAGCAGAATGTGTTTCTTGTAAGGCGAGCTAGCGTTTGTTTCCCAGTCCCTAATCGAGTTGAATCACATGCAGTTTCTGGTCCTACAAGCAAGAGTTGTTTTCTGGTAAGGAAAATCACTATTGCGCTCCCCTTGCCATACACAGTGCAAATAGATCTCGCGTCTGTTCCCAGCAAATACAGTGTATCAGACTGAAGAGGAGCTATTGTTCTTGTCAGTTTCCTAAGCAGAGTTGAACTAGATATGGCCCGTGTGTGTAGGAAGCACAGTTCTTCTGTTCTGAGCAAGTTCACTGTTCTGGCCCTATAGGAAACGCAGTAGAGTAGAAGAGTGCTCTTTTCTCAAAGCAGAGTGTGTTTTTGTAAGGAGAGCTAGCGTTTGTTTCCTAGTCCTAAATGGAGTGGAATCACATGCAGTTTCTGGTCCTATGAACAGGAGTTGTTTTCTGGTAAGGAAAATCACTATTGTGCTCCCATTGCCCTACACAAGGCAAATAGCACACGAGTCTTTTCCCAGCAAGTACAGTGTATTAGACTGAATAGGAGCTATTGTTCTTCTCAGTTTCCTAAGCAGAGTTGAACTAGATATGGCCCGTGTGTGTAGGAAGCACAGTTCTTTTTTTCTGAGCAAGCTCACTGTTCTGGCCCTATAGGAAATACATGAGAGTAGAAGAGTGCTCTTTTCTCAAAAGCAGAGTGTGATTCTTGTAAAGCGTGCTAGAGTTTGTTTCCCAGTCCTAAATGGAGTAGAATCACATGCAGTTTCTGCTCCTACGAGCAAGAGTCGTTTTCTGGTAAGAAGAGTCACTATTGCGCTGCCTTTGCCATACACAGGACAAATAGCACTCGCGTCTGTTCCCAGCAAGTACAATGTATGGGACTGAAGAGGAGCTACTGTTCTTGTCAGTTTCCTAAGCAGAGTTGAACTAGATATGGGCCGTGTGTGCAGGAAGCGCAGTTCTTTTGTTCTGAGCAAGCTCACTGTTTGGACCCCATAGGAAACACAGTAGAGTAGAAGAGTGCTGTTTTCTCTAAAGCAGAGTGTGTTTCTTGTAAGGCGAGCTAGCGTTTGTTTCCCAGTCCTAAATGGAGTGGAATCACATGCAGTTTCTGGTCCTATGATTGAGTTGTTTTCTGGTAAGGAAAGTCACTATTGTGCTCCCATTGCCATACAAAGTGCAAATAGCACATGCGTCTGTTCCCAGCAAGTACAGTGTATTGGACTGAAGAGGAGCTACTGTTCTTGTCAGGTTCCCAAGCAGAGTTGAACTAGATATGGCCCGTGTGTGTAGGAAGCACATTTTTTATGTTCTGAGCAAGCTCACTGTTCTGGCCCTATAGGAAACACAGAAGAGTAGATGAGTGCTCTTTTATCTAATGCAGAGTGTGTTTCTTGTAAGGCGAGCTAGCGTTTGTTGCCCAGTCCTAAATGGAGTTGAGTCACATGCAGTTTTTTGTCCTACGAGCAAGAGTTGTTTTCTGGTAAGACGAGTCACTATTGTGCTCCAATTGCCATACACAGTGCAAAGAGCACTCGCGTCTGTTACCCGCACGTAAAGTGTATTGGACTGAAGAGGAGCTACTCTTCTTGTCAGTTTCCTAAGCACAGTAGAACTCGATATGGCCCGTGTGTGTAGGAAGCAGAGTTCTTTTGTTCTGAGCAAGCTCACTGTTCGGTCCCCATAGGAAACAGTAGAGTAGAAGAGTGCTCTTTTCTCAAATGCAGAGTGTGTTTCTTGTAAGGCGAGCTAGCGTTTGTTTCCCAGTCCTAAATGGAGTTGAATCACATGCAGTTTCTGGTCCTACGAGCATGATTTGTTTTATGGTAAGAAGAGTCACTATTGTGCTGCCATTGCCATACACAGGACAAATAGCACTGGTGTCTGTTCCCAGCAAGTACAGTGTATTGGACTGAAGAGGATCTACTGTTCTTGTCAGGTTCCTAAGCAGAATTGAACTATATATGATCCGTGTGTGTAGGAAGCACAGTTCTTTTGTTCTGAGCAAGCTCACTGTTTGGACCCGATAGGATAAACAGTAGAGTAGAAGAGTGCTCTTTTCTCCAAAGCAGAGTGTGTTTCTTTTAAGGCGAGCTAGCGTTTGTTTCCCAGTCCTAAATGGAGTTGAATCACATGCAGATTGTGGTCCTACAAGCAAGAGTTGTTTTCTGGTAAGGAAAGTCACTATTGCTCTCCCATTTCCATACACAGTGCAAATACCACTCGCGTCTGTTCCCAGCAAGTACAGTGTATCAGAATGAAGAGGAGCTACTGTTCTTGTCAGTTTTCTAAGCAGAGTTGAACTAGATATGGCCCATGTGTTTAGGAAGCACAGTTATGATGTTCTGAGCAAGCTCACTGTTCTGGCCCTATAGGAAACACAGTAGAGTAGAAGAGTGCTCTATTCTCAAAAGCAGAGTGTGTTTCTTGTAAGGCGAGCTAGTGTTTGTTTCCTAGTCCTAAATGGAGTTGAATCACATGCAGTTTCAGGTTCTACGAACAAGAGTTGTTTTCTGCTAAGGAAAGACGCATTGTGCTCCCATTGCCATACACAGTGCAAATAGCACTCGCTTCTGTTCCAAGCAAGTACAGTGTATTGGACTAAATAGGTGCTACTGTTCTTGTCAGTTTCCTCAGCAGAGTTGAACTAGATATGGTCTGTGTGTGTAGGAAGCACAGTTCTTTTGTTCTTTGCAAGCTCACTGTTCGACCCCATAGGAAACACAGTAGAGTAGAAGAGTGCTCTTTTCTCTAAAGCAGAGTTTGTTTCTTGTAAGGCGAGCTGGCGTTTGTTTCGCAGTCCTAAATGGAGTTGAATCCCATGCAGTTTCTGGTACTACGAGCAAGAGTTGTTTTCTGGTAAGAAGAGTCACTATTGCGCTGCCATTGCCATACACAGGACAAATAGCGGTGGCGTCTGTTCGCAGCAAGTACAGTGTATTGGATGGAAGAGGATCTACTGTTCTTGTCAGGTTCCTAAGCAGACTTGAACTAGATATGGCCGTGTGTGTAGGAAGCAGAGATTTTTTGTTCTGAGCAAGCTCACTGTTCGGACCCCTTAGGAAACACAGTAGAGTGGAAGAGTGTTTATTTCTCAAAAGCAAAGTGTGTTTCTTTTAAGGCGAGCTAGCGTTTGTTTCCCATTACTAAATGGAGTGGAATCACATGCAGTTTCAGGTCCTACGAGCAAGAGTTGTTTTCTGGTAAGGAAAGTCACTATTGTGCTTCCATTGACATACCCAGTGCAAATAGCACTCGCGTCTGTTCCCAACAAGTACAGTGTATTGGACTGAAGAGGATCTACTGTTCTTGTCAGTTTCCTAAGCAGAGTTGAACTAGATATGGCCCGTGTGTGGGAAGCACAGTTCTTTTGTTCTGAGCAAGCTCACTGTTCTGGCCTTGTAGGAAACACAGTAGAGTACAAGAGTGCTCTTTTTCTAAAGCAGAGTGTGTTTCTTGTAAGGCGAGCTAGCGTTTGTTTCCCAGTCCTAAATGGAGTTGAATCACATGCAGTTTCTGGTCCTACGAGCAAGAGTTTTTTTATGGTAAGAATAGTCACTATTGCGCTGCCATTGCCATACACAGGACAAATAGCACTGGGGTCTGTTTCCAGCAAGTACAGTGTATTGGACTGAACAGGAGCTACTGTTCTTGTCAGTTTCCTAAGCAGAGTTGAACTAGATATGGCCTGTGTGTGTAGGAAACACAGCTCTTTTTTTCTGAGCAAGCTCACTGTTCTGGCCCTATAGGAAACACAGTAGAGTAGAAGAGTGCTCTTTTCTCAAAAGTAGATTGTGTTTCTTGTAAAGCGAGCTAGAGTTTGTTTCCCAGTCGTAAATGGAGTGGAGTCACATGCAATTTTTTTTCCTACGAGCAAGATTTGTTTTCTGGTAAGACGAGTCACTATTGTGCTCCAATTGTCATACACAGTGCAAATAGCACTGGCGTCTGTTCCCAGCAAGTACAGTGTATTGGACTGAAGAGAATCTACTGTTATTGTCAGTTTCCTAAGCAGAGTTGAAATAGATATGGTCCATGTCTGTAGGAAGCAGAGTTCCTTTGTTCTGAGCAAGCTCACTGTTTGGACCCCATAGGAAACACCGTAGAGTAGATGAGTGCTCTTTTCTCAAAAGCAGAGTGTGTTTCTTGAAAGGCAGGCTACCATTTGTTTCCCAGTCCTAAATGGCGTTGAATCACATGCAGTTTGTGGTCCTACGAGAAAGAGTAGTTTTCTGGTAAGGAAAGTCACTATTGTGCTCTCATTGCCATACACAGTGCAAATAGCACTCGCGTCTGTTCCCAGCAAGTACAGTGTATTGGACTGAAGAAGAGCTACTGTTCTTATCATTTTCCTAAGCAGAGTTGAACTACATATGGTCCGTGTGTGTAGGAAGCACAGTTCTTTTGTTCTGAGCAAACTCAGTGTTTGGACCCCGTAGGGAACACAGTAGAGTAGAAGAGTGCTCTTTTCTCAAAAGCAGAGTGTGTTTCTTGTAAGGCAAGCTAGAGTTTGTTTCCCAGTCCTAAATGGAGTTGAGTCACATGCAGTTTTTTGTCCTACGAGCAAGAGTTGTTTTCTGGTAAGACGAGGCACTATTGTGCTCCAATTGCCATACACAGTGCAAATAGCACTCACGTCTGTTCTCAGCAAGTACAGTGTATCGGACTGAAGAGGAGCTACTGTTCTTGTCAGTTTCCTAAGCAGAGTTGAACTAGATATGGCCCGTGTGTGTAGGGAGCACAGTTATTATGTTCTGAGCAAGCTCACTGTTCTGGCCCTATAGGAAACACAATAGAGTAGAAGAGTGCTCTTTTCTCTTAAGCAGAGTGTGTTTCTTGTAAGGCGATCTCGCGTTTGTTTCCCAGACCTAAATGGAGTTAATAACTGGCAGTTTTTGGTCCTACGAGCAAGAGATGTTTTCTGGTAAGAAGAGTCACTATTGCGCTCCAAATGCCATACACAGTGCAAATAGCACTCGCGTCTGTTCCCTCAAGTACAGTGTATTGGATTGAAGAGGAGCTACTGTTCTTGTCAGTTTCCTAAGCAGAGTTGAACTAGATAAGGCCCGTGTGTGTAGGAAGCACAGTTCTTATGTTCTGAGCAAGCTCATTGTTTGGACCCCATAGGAAACACAGTAGAGTAGAAGAGAGCTCTTTTCTCTAAAGCAGAGTGTGTTTCTTGTAAGGCTCGCTAGCGTTTGTTTCCTAGTCCTAAATGGAGTAGAATCACATGCAGTTTCTGGTCCTACGAACAAGAGTTGTTTTCTGGTAAGGAAAGTCACCATTGCGATCCCATTGCCATACACAGGGCAAATAGCACTCGAGTCTTTTCCCAGAAAGTACAGTGTATTGGACTGAATAGGAGCTACTGTTCTTGTCAGTTTCCTACGCAGAGTTGAACTTCATATGGTCCGTGTGTGTAGGAAACACAGTTCTTTTGTTCTGAGCAAGATCACTGTTTGGACCCCATAGGAAACACAGTAGAGTAGAAGAGTGCTCTATTCTCTAAAGCAGAGTGTGTTTCTTGTAAGGCGAGCTAGCGTTTGTTTCCCAGTCCTAAATGGATTGGAATCACATGCAGTATTTTGTCCTACGAGCAAGAGTTGTTTTATGGTAAGAATAGTCACTATTGCGCTGCCATTGCTATACACAGGACAAATAGCACTGGCGTCTGTTCGCAGCAAGTACAGTGTATTGGACTGAAGAGGATCTACTGTTCTTGTCAGGTTCCTAAGCAGAATTGAACTAGATATGGCCGTGTGTGTAGGAAGCACAGTTCTTTTGTTCTGAGCAAACTCACTGTTCGGACCCCATAGGAAACACAGTAGAGTAGAAGAATGCTCTTTTCTCAAAAGCAGAGTGTGTTTCTTGTAACGCGAGCTAGCGTTTGTTTCCCAGTCCTAAATGGAGTTGAATCACATGCAGTTTCTGGTCCTACGAGCAAGAGTTGTTTTCTGGTAAGGAAAGTCACTATTGCGCTCCCATTGCCATACAAAGTGCAAACAGCACTCGCCTCTGTTCCCAGCAAGTACAGTGTATCAGACTGAAGAGGAGCTACTGTTCTTGTCAGTTTCCTAAGCAGAGTTGAACTAGATATTGCCCGTGTGTGTAGGAAGCACAGTTCTTATGTTCTGAGCAAGCTCACTGTTCTGGCCCTATAGGAAACACAGTAGAGTAGATGAGTGCTCTTTTCTCTAAAGCAGAGTGTGTTTCTTGTAAGGCGAGCTAGTACTGGTTTCCTAGGCCTAAAAGGAGTTGAATCACATGCAGTTTCTGGTACTACGAACAAGAGTTGTTTTCTGGTAAGGAAAGTCACTATTGCGCTCCCATTGCCATACACAGTGCAAATAGCACTTGCGTCTGTTCCAAGCTAGTACAGTGTATCGGAATGAAGAGGAGCTACTGTTCTGGTCAGTTTCCTAAGCAGAGTTGAATTAGATATGGCCCGTGTGTGTAGGAAGCACAGTTCTTTTTTTCTGAGAAAGCTCACTGTTCTGGCCCTATACCAAACACAGTAGAGTAGAAGAGTGCTCTTTTCTCAAAAGCAGAGTGTGTTTCTTGTAAAGCAAGCTAGAGTTTGTTTCCCAGTCCTGAATGGAGTTGAGTCACATGCAGTTTTTTGTCCTATGAGCAAGAGTTGTTTTCTGGTAAGACGAGTCACTATTGTGCTCCAATTGCCGTACACAGTGAAAATAGCACTGGCGTCTGGTCCCAGCAAGTACAGTGTATTGGACTGAAGAGGATCTACTGTTCTTGTCAGTTTCCTAAGCAGAGTTGAACTAGATATGGCCAGTGTGTGTAGGAAGCACAGTTCTTTTGTTCTGAGCAAGCTCACTATTCGGACCCCATAGGAAACACAGTAGAGTAGAAGAGTGCTCTTTTTTCAAAAGCAGAGTGCATTTTGTAAGGCAAGCTAGCGTTTGTTTCCCAGTCATAAATGGAGTTGAATCCCATGCAGTTTATGGTCCTACGAGAAAGAGTTGTTTTCTGGTAAGGAAAGTCACTATTGTGCTCCCATTGCCATACACAGGACAAATAGCACTGGCGTCTGTTCCCAGCAAGTACAGTGTATTGGACTGAAAAGGATCTACTGTTCTTGTCAGGTTCCTAAGCAGAATTGAACAAGATATGGCCGTGTGCGTAGGAAGCACAGTTCTTTTGTTCTGAGCATGCTCACTGTTCGGACCCCATAGGAAACACAGTAGAGTAGAAGAGTGCTCTTTTCTCAAAAGCAGAGTGTGCTTCTTGTAAGGCAAGCTAGAGTTTGTTTCCCAGTCCTAAATGGAGTTGAGTCACATGCAGTTTTTTGTCCTATGAGCAAGAGTTGTTTTCTGGTAAGACGAGTCACTATTGTGCTCCAATTGCCATACAGAGTGCAAATAGCACTCACGTCTGTTCTCAGCAAGTACAGTGTATCGGACTGAAGAGGAGCTACTGTTCTTGTCAGTTTCCTAAGCAGAGTTGAACGAGATATGGCACGTGTGTGTAGGAAGCACAGTTATTATGTTCTGAGCAAGCTCACTGTTCTGGCCCTATAGGAAACACTATAGAATAGAAGAGTGCTCTTTTCTCTAAAGCAGAGTGTGTTTCTTGTAAGGCGAGCTCGCGTTTGTTTCCCAGTCCTAAATGGAGTTGAGTAACAGGCAGTTTTTGGTCCTACGAGCAAGAGTTGTCTTCTGGTAAGAAGAGTCACTATTGCGCTCCAAAAGCCCTACACAGTGCAAATAGCATTCGCGTCTGTTCCCTCAAATACAGTGTATTGGACTGAATAGGAGCTACTGTTCTTGTCAGTTTCCTAAACAGAGTTGAACTAGATATGGCCCGTGTGTAGGAAGCACAGTTCTTTTGTTCTGAGCATGCTCACTGTTCGGACCCCATAGGAAACACAGTAGAGTAGAAGAGTGCTCTTTTCTCAAAAGCAGAGTGTGCTTCTTGTAAGGCAAGCTAGAGTTTGTTTCCCAGTCCTAAATGGAGTTGAGTCACATGCAGTTTTTTGTCCTATGAGCAAGAGTTGTTTTCTGGTAAGACGAGTCACTATTGTGCTCCAATTGCCATACAGAGTGCAAATAGCACTCACGTCTGTTCTCAGCAAGTACAGTGTATCGGACTGAAGAGGAGCTACTGTTCTTGTCAGTTTCCTAAGCAGAGTTGAACGAGATATGGCCCGTGTGTGTAGGAAGCACAGTTATTATGTTCTGAGCAAGCTCACTGTTCTGGCCCTATAGGAAACACTATAGAATAGAAGAGTGCTCTTTTCTCTAAAGCAGAGTGTGTTTCTTGTAAGGCGAGCTCGCGTTTGTTTCCCAGTCCTAAATGGAGTTGAGTAACAGGCAGTTTTTGGTCCTACGAGCAAGAGTTGTCTTCTGGTAAGAAGAGTCACTATTGCGCTCCAAAAGCCCTACACAGTGCAAATAGCATTCGCGTCTGTTCCCTCAAATACAGTGTATTGGACTGAATAGGAGCTACTGTTCTTGTCAGTTTCCTAAACAGAGTTGAACTAGATATGGCCCGTGTGTAGGAAGCACAGTTCTTTTGTTCTGAGCAAGCTCACTGTTCTCGCCCTATAGGAAACACAGTAGAGTAGAAGAGAGCTCTTTTCTATAAAGCAGAGTGTGTTTCTTGTAAGGCGAGCTAGCGTTTGTTTCCCAGTCCTAAATATAGTGGAATCCCATGCAGTTTCTGGTCCTACGAGCAAGAGTTGTTTTATGGTAAGAAGAGTCACTATTGCACTGCCATTGCCATACACAGGACAAATAACACTGGCGTCTGTTCCCAGCAAGTACAGTGTATTGGACTGAAGAGGATCTACTGTTCTTGTCAGGTTCCTAAGGAGAATTGAACTAGATATGGCCGTGTGTATAGGAAGCACAGTTCTTTTGTTCTCAGCAAGCTCACTGTTCGGACCCCATAGGAAACACAGTAGAGTAGAAGTGTGCTCTTTTCTCAGAATCAGAGTGTGTTTCTTGTAAGGCGAGCTAGCGTTTGTTTCCCAGTGCTAAATGGAGTTGAATCACATGCTGTTTCGGGTCCTACGTGCAAGAGTTGTTTTCTGGTAAGGAAAGTCACTATTGCGCTCCCATTGCCATACACAGTGCAAATAGCACTCGCGTCTGTTCCCAGCAAGTACAGTGTATCGGACTGAAGAGGAGCTACTGTTCTTGTCGGTTTCCTAAGCAGAGTTGAACTAGATATTGCCCGTGTGTGTAGGAAGCACAGTTCTTATGTTCTGAGCAAGCTCACTGTTCTGGCCCCATAGGAAACACAGTAGAGTAGAAGAGTGCTCTTTTCTCTAAAGCAGGGTGTGCTCCTTGTAAGGCGAGCTAGCGTTTGTTTCGCAGTCCTAAATGGAGTTGAATCCCATGCAGTTTCTGCTCCTACGAGCAAGAGTTGTTTTCTGGTAAGAAGAGTCACTATTGCGCTCCCATTGCCATACACAGTGCAAATAGCACTCGCGTCTTTTCCCAGCAAGTACAGTGTATTGGATGGAAGAGGATCTACTGTTCTTGTCAGGTACCTAAGCAGACTTGAACTAGATATGGCCGTGTGTAGAAAGCACAGTTTTTTTGTTCTGAGCAAGCTCACTGTTCAGAACCCATAGGAAACACAGTAGAGTAGAAGAGTGCTCTTTTCTCAAAAGCAGATTATGTTTCTTGGAAAGCGAGCTAGCGTTTGTTTCCCAGTCCTAAATGGAGTTGAGTCACATGCAGTTTTTTGTCCTATGAGCAAGAGTTGTTTTCTTGTAAGACGAGTCACTATTGTGCTCCAATAGCCATACACAGTGCAAATAGCACTCGCGTCTATTCCCAGCAATTACAGTGTATCGGACTGAAGAGGAGCTACTGTTCTTGTCAGTTTCCTAAGAAGAGTTGAACTAGATATGATCCGTGTGTAGGAAGCACAGTTTTTTGTTCTGAGCAATCTCACTGTTTGGACCTCATATGAAACACAGTAGAGAAGAACAGTGCTCTTTTCTCAAAAGCAGAGTGTGTTTCTTGTAAGGCGAGCTAGTGTTTGTTTCCCTGTCCTAAATGGAGTTGAATCACATGCAGTTTCTGATCCTAAGAGCAAGAGTTGTTTTCTGGTAAGAAGAGTCACTATTGCCCTGACATTGCCATACACAGGACAAATAGCACTGGCGTCTGTTCCCAGCAAGTACAGTGTATTGGACTGAAGAGGATCTACTGTTTATGTCAGGTTTATAAGCAGAATTGAACTAGATATGGCCGTGTGTGTAGGAAGCACAGTTTTTTTGTTCTGAGCAAGCTCACTGTTCGGACCCCATAGGAAACACAGTAGAGTAGAAGAGTGCTCTTTTCTCTAAAGCAGATTGTGTTCCTTGTAAGGCGAGCTAGCATTTGCTTCCCAGTCCTAAATGGAGTTGAATCCCATACAGTTTCTGGTCCTACGAACAAGAGTTGTTTTCTGGTAAGGAAAGTCACTATTGAGCTCCCATTGCCATACACAGTGCAAATAGCACTCGCGTCTGTTCCCAGCAAGTACAATGTATTGGACTGAAGAGGAGCTACTGTTCTTGTCAGTTTCCTAAGCAGAGTTGAACTAGATATGGCCCGTGTGTGTAGGAAGCACAGATCTTTGGTTCTGAGCAAGCTCACTGTTCTGGCCCTATAGGAAACACAGTAGAGTAGAAAAGTGCTCTTTTCTCTAAAGCAGAGTGTGTTTCTTGTAAGGCGAGGTAGCGTTTGTTTCCCAGTCCTAAATGGAGTTGAATCACATGCAGTTTCTGGTCCTACGAGCAAGAGTTGTTTTGTGGTAAGAATAGTCACTATTGCGCTGCCATGCCATACACAGGACAAATAGCTCTGGCGTCTGTTCCCAGCAAGTACAGGGTATTGGACTGAAGAGGATCTACTGTTCTTGTCAGGTTACTAAGATGAGTTGAACTAGATATGGCCGTGTGTAGGAAGCACAGTTCTTTTGTTCTGAGCAAGCTCACTGTTTGGACACCATAGGAAACACAGTAGAGTAGAAGAGTGCTCTTTTCTCAAAAGCAGAGTGTGTTTCGTGTAAAGCGAGCCTGCGTTTGCTTCCCAGTCCTAAATGGAGTTGAATCCCATGCAGTTTCTGGTCCTAAGAGCAAGAGTTGTTTTCTGGTAAAGAAAGTCACTATTCTGCTCCCCTTCCCATACACAGTGCAAATAGCTCTCGCGTCTGTTTCCAGCAAGTACAGTGTATTGGACTGAAGAGGAGCTACTGTTTTTGTCAGTTTCCTAGGCAGAGTTGAACTAGATATGGCCCGTGTGTGTAGGAAGCACAGTTCTTTTGTTCTGAGCAAGCTCACTGTTCTGGCCCTATAGGAAACACAGTAGAGTAGAAGAGTGCTCGTTTCTCTAAAGCAGAGTGCATTTCTTGTAAGGCGACCTAGCATTTGTTTCCCAGTCCTAAATGGAGTTGAATCACATGCAGTTTCTGGTCCTACGAGCAGGAGTTGTTTTCTGGTAAGGAAAGTCACTATTGTGCTGCCATTGCCATACACAGGACAAATAGCACTGGCGTCTGCCCCCAGTAAGTACAGTGTATTGGACTGAAGAGGATCTACTTTTCTTATCAGGTTCCTAAGCAGACTTGAACTAGATATGGCCGTGTGTGTAGGAAGCACAGTTCTTTGGTATGAGCAAGCTCACTGTTCGGAACACATAGGAAACACAGTAGAGTAGAAGAGTGCTCTTTTCTCAAAAGCAGGGTGTGTTTCATGTAAGGCGAGCTAGCATTTGTTTCCCAGTCCTAAATGGAGTTGAATCACATGCAGTTTCTGGTCCTACGAGCAAGAGTTGTTTTCTGGTAAGGAAAGTCACTATTGCGCTCCCATTGCCATACACAGTGCAAATAGCACTCGCGTCTGTTCCCAGCAAGTACAGTGTATCGGACTGAAGAGGAGCTACTGTTCTTGTCAATTTCCTAAGCAGAGTTGAACTAGTTATGGCCCGTGTGTAGGAAGCACAGTTATTTTGTTCTGAGCAAGCTCACTGTTCTGGCCCTATAGGAAACACAGTAGAGTAGAAGAGTGCTCTTTTCTCAAACCAGAGTGTGTTTCTTGTAAGGCGAGCTAGCGTTTGTTTCCCAGTCCTAAATGGAATTGAGTCACATGCAGATTTTGTCCTACGAGCAAGAGTTGTTTTCTGGTAAGAAGAGTCACTATTGCGATCCAAATGCCTAATACAGTGCAAATAGCACTGGCGTCTGTTCCCAGCAAGTACAGTGTATCAGACTGAAGAGGAGCTACTGTTCTTCTCAGTTTCCTAAGCAGAGTTGAACTAGATATGGCCCGTGTGTGTAGGAAGCACAGTTCTTTTTTTCTGAGCAAGCTCACTCTTCTGGCCCTATAGGAAACACAGTAGAGTAGAAGAGTGCTCTTTTCTCAAAAGCAGAGTGTGTTTCTTGTAAGGCGAGCTAGCGTTTGTTTCCCAGTCCTAAATGGAGTTGAATCACATGCAGTTTCTGGTCCTACGAGCAAGAGTTTTTTTATGGTAAGAATAGTCACTATTGCGCTGCCATTGCCATACACAGGACAAATAGCACTGGGGTCTGTTTCCAGCAAGTACAGTGTATTGGACTGAACAGGAGCTACTGTTCTTGTCAGTTTCCTAAGCAGAGTTGAACTAGATATGGCCTGTGTGTGTAGGAAACACAGCTCTTTTTTTCTGAGCAAGCTCACTGTTCTGGCCCTATAGGAAACACAGTAGAGTAGAAGAGTGCTCTTTTCTCAAAAGTAGATTGTGTTTCTTGTAAAGCGAGCTAGAGTTTGTTTCCCAGTCGTAAATGGAGTGGAGTCACATGCAATTTTTTTTCCTACGAGCAAGATTTGTTTTCTGGTAAGACGAGTCACTATTGTGCTCCAATTGTCATACACAGTGCAAATAGCACTGGCGTCTGTTCCCAGCAAGTACAGTGTATTGGACTGAAGAGAATCTACTGTTATTGTCAGTTTCCTAAGCAGAGTTGAAATAGATATGGTCCATGTCTGTAGGAAGCAGAGTTCCTTTGTTCTGAGCAAGCTCACTGTTTGGACCCCATAGGAAACACCGTAGAGTAGATGAGTGCTCTTTTCTCAAAAGCAGAGTGTGTTTCTTGAAAGGCAGGCTACCATTTGTTTCCCAGTCCTAAATGGCGTTGAATCACATGCAGTTTGTGGTCCTACGAGAAAGAGTAGTTTTCTGGTAAGGAAAGTCACTATTGTGCTCTCATTGCCATACACAGTGCAAATAGCACTCGCGTCTGTTCCCAGCAAGTACAGTGTATTGGACTGAAGAAGAGCTACTGTTCTTGTCATTTTCCTAAGCAGAGTTGAACTACATATGGTCCGTGTGTGTAGGAAGCACAGTTCTTTTGTTCTGAGCAAACTCAGTGTTTGGACCCCATAGGGAACACAGTAGAGTACAAGAGTGCTCTTTTCTCAAAAGCAGAGTGTGTTTCTTGTAAGGCAAGCTAGAGTTTGTTTCCCAGTCCTAAATGGAGTTGAGTCACATGCATTTTTTTGTCCTACGAGCAAGAGTTGTTTTCTGGTAAGACGAGGCACTATTGTGCTCCAATTGCCATACACAGTGCAAATAGCACTCACGTCTGTTCTCAGCAAGTACAGTGTATCGGACTGAAGAGGAGCTACTGTTCTTGTCAGTTTCCTAAGCAGAGTTGAACTAGATATGGCCCGTGTGTGTAGGGAGCACAGTTATTATGTTCTGAGCAAGCTCACTGTTCTGGCCCTATAGGAAACACAATAGAGTAGAAGAGTGCTCTTTTCTCTTAAGCAGAGTGTGTTTCTTGTAAGGCGATCTCGCGTTTGTTTCCCAGACCTAAATGGAGTTAATAACTGGCAGTTTTTGGTCCTACGAGCAAGAGATGTTTTCTGGTAAGAAGAGTCACTATTGCGCTCCAAATGCCATACACAGTGCAAATAGCACTCGCGTCTGTTCCCTCAAGTACAGTGTAATGGATTGAAGAGGAGCTACTGTTCTTGTCAGTTTCCTAAGCAGAGTTGAACTAGATAATGCCCGTGTGTGTAGGAAGCACAGTTCTTATGTTCTGAGCAAGCTCATTGTTTGGACCCCATAGGAAACACAGTAGAGTAGAAGAGAGCTCTTTTCTCTAAAGCAGAGTGTGTTTCTTGTAAGGCTCGCTAGCGTTTGTTTCCTAGTCCTAAATGGAGTAGAATCACATGCAGTTTCTGGTCCTACGAACAAGAGTTGTTTTCTGGTAAGGAAAGTCACCATTGCGATCCCATTGCCATACACAGGGCAAATAGCACTCGAGTCTTTTCCCAGAAAGTACAGTGTATTGGACTGAATAGGAGCTACTGTTCTTGTCAGTTTCCTATGCAGAGTTGAACTTCATATGGTCCGTGTGTGTAGGAAACACAGTTCTTTTGTTCTGAGCAAGATCACTGTTTGGACCCCTAGGAAACACAGTAGAGTAGAAGAGTGCTCTATTCTCTAAAGCAGAGTGTGTTTCTTGTAAGGCGAGCTAGCGTTTGTTTCCCAGTCCTAAATGGATTGGAATCACATGCAGTATTTTGTCCTACGAGCAAGAGTTGTTTTATGGTAAGAATAGTCACTATTGCGCTGCCATTGCTATACACAGGACAAATAGCACTGGCGTCTGTTCGCAGCAAGTACAGTGTATTGGACTGAAGAGGATCTACTGTTCTTGTCAGGTTCCTAAGCAGAATTGAACTAGATATGGCCGTGTGTGTAGGAAGCACAGTTCTTTTGTTCTGAGCAAACTCACTGTTCGGACCCCATAGGAAACACAGTAGAGTAGAAGAATGCTCTTTTCTCAAAAGCAGAGTGTGTTTCTTGTAACGCGAGCTAGCGTTTGTTTCCCAGTCCTAAATGGAGTTGAATCACATGCAGTTTCTGGTCCTACGAGCAAGAGTTGTTTTCTGGTAAGGAAAGTCACTATTGCGCTCCCATTGCCATACAAAGTGCAAACAGCACTCGCCTCTGTTCCCAGCAAGTACAGTGTATCAGACTGAAGAGGAGCTACTGTTCTTGTCAGTTTCCTAAGCAGAGTTGAACTAGATATTGCCCGTGTGTGTAGGAAGCACAGTTCTTATGTTCTGAGCAAGCTCACTGTTCTGGCCCTATAGGAAACACAGTAGAGTAGATGAGTGCTCTTTTCTCTAAAGCAGAGTGTGTTTCTTGTAAGGCGAGCTAGTACTGGTTTCCTAGGCCTAAAAGGAGTTGAATCACATGCAGTTTCTGGTACTACGAACAAGAGTTGTTTTCTGGTAAGGAAAGTCACTATTGCGCTCCCATTGCCATACACAGTGCAAATAGCACTTGCGTCTGTTCCAAGCTAGTACAGTGTATCGGAATGAAGAGGAGCTACTGTTCTGGTCAGTTTCCTAAGCAGAGTTGAATTAGATATGGCCCGTGTGTGTAGGAAGCACAGTTCTTTTTTTCTGAGAAAGCTCACTGTTCTGGCCCTATAGGAAACACAGTAGAGTAGAAGAGTGCTCTTTTCTCAAAAGCAGAGTGTGTTTCTTGTAAAGCAAGCTAGAGTTTGTTTCCCAGTCCTGAATGGAGTTGAGTCACATGCAGTTTTTTGTCCTATGAGCAAGAGTTGTTTTCTGGTAAGACGAGTCACTATTGTGCTCCAATTGCCGTACACAGTGAAAATAGCACTGGCGTCTGGTCCCAGCAAGTACAGTGTATTGGACTGAAGAGGATCTACTGTTCTTGTCAGTTTCCTAAGCAGAGTTGAATTAGATATGGCCAGTGTGTGTAGGAAGCACAGTTCTTTTGTTCTGAGCAAGCTCACTATTCGGACCCCATAGGAAACACAGTAGAGTAGAAGAGTGCTCTTTTTTCAAAAGCAGAGTGCATTTTGTAAGGTAAGCTAGCGTTTGTTTCCCAGTCATAAATGGAGTTGAATCCCATGCAGTTTATGGTCCTACGAGAAAGAGTTGTTTTCTGGTAAGGAAAGTCACTATTGTGCTCCCATTGCCATACACAGGACAAATAGCACTGGCGTCTGTTCCCAGCAAGTACAGTGTATTGGACTGAAGAGGATCTACTGTTCTTGTCAGGTTCCTAAGCAGAATTGAACAAGATATGGCCGTGTGCGTAGGAAGCACAGTTCTTTTGTTCTGAGCATGCTCACTGTTCGGACCCCATAGGAAACACAGTAGAGTAGAAGAGTGCTCTTTTCTCAAAAGCAGAGTGTGCTTCTTGTAAGGCAAGCTAGAGTTTGTTTCCCAGTCCTAAATGGAGTTGAGTCACATGCAGTTTTTTGTCCTATGAGCAAGAGTTGTTTTCTGGTAAGACGAGTCACTATTGTGCTCCAATTGCCATACAGAGTGCAAATAGCACTCACGTCTGTTCTCAGCAAGTACAGTGTATCGGACTGAAGAGGAGCTACTGTTCTTGTCAGTTTCCTAAGCAGAGTTGAACGAGATATGGCCCGTGTGTGTAGGAAGCACAGTTATTATGTTCTGAGCAAGCTCACTGTTCTGGCCCTATAGGAAACACTATAGAATAGAAGAGTGCTCTTTTCTCTAAAGCAGAGTGTGTTTCTTGTAAGGCGAGCTCGCGTTTGTTTCCCAGTCCTAAATGGAGTTGAGTAACAGGCAGTTTTTGGTCCTACGAGCAAGAGTTGTCTTCTGGTAAGAAGAGTCACTATTGCGCTCCAAAAGCCCTACACAGTGCAAATAGCATTCGCGTCTGTTCCCTCAAATACAGTGTATTGGACTGAATAGGAGCTACTGTTCTTGTCAGTTTCCTAAACAGAGTTGAACTAGATATGGCCCGTGTGTAGGAAGCACAGTTCTTTTGTTCTGAGCAAGCTCACTGTTCTCGCCCTATAGGAAACACAGTAGAGTAGAAGAGAGCTCTTTTCTATAAAGCAGAGTGTGTTTCTTGTAAGGCGAGCTAGCGTTTGTTTCCCAGTCCTAAATATAGTGGAATCCCATGCAGTTTCTGGTCCTACGAGCAAGAGTTGTTTTATGGTAAGAAGTGTCACTATTGCACTGCCATTGCCATACACAGGACAAATAACACTGGCGTCTGTTCCCAGCAAGTACAGTGTATTGGACTGAAGAGGATCTACTGTTCTTGTCAGGTTCCTAAGGAGAATTGAACTAGATATGGCCGTGTGTATAGGAAGCACAGTTCTTTTGTTCTCAGCAAGCTCACTGTTCGGACCCCATAGGAAACACAGTAGAGTAGAAGTGTGCTCTTTTCTCAGAATCAGAGTGTGTTTCTTGTAAGGCGAGCTAGCGTTTGTTTCCCAGTGCTAAATGGAGTTGAATCACATGCTGTTTCGGGTCCTACGTGCAAGAGTTGTTTTCTGGTAAGGAAAGTCACTATTGCGCTCCCATTGCCATACACAGTGCAAATAGCACTCGCGTCTGTTCCCAGCAAGTACAGTGTATCGGACTGAAGAGGAGCTACTGTTCTTGTCGGTTTCCTAAGCAGAGTTGAACTAGATATTGCCCGTGTGTAGAAAGCACAGTTTTTTTGTTCTGAGCAAGCTCACTGTTCAGAACCCATAGGAAACACAGTAGAGTAGAAGAGTGCTCTTTTCTCAAAAGCAGATTATGTTTCTTGGAAAGCGAGCTAGCGTTTGTTTCCCAGTCCTAAATGGAGTTGAGTCACATGCAGTTTTTTGTCCTACGAGCAAGAGTTTTTTTCTTGTAAGACGAGTCACTATTGTGCTCCAATAGCCATACACAGTGCAAATAGCACTCGCGTCTTTTCCCAGCAAGTACAGTGTATTGGATGGAAGAGGATCTACTGTTCTTGTCAGGTACCTAAGCAGACTTGAACTAGATATGGCCGTGTGTAGAAAGCACAGTTTTTTTGTTCTGAGCAAGCTCACTGTTCAGAACCCATAGGAAACACAGTAGAGTAGAAGAGTGCTCTTTTCTCAAAAGCAGATTATGTTTCTTGGAAAGCGAGCTAGCGTTTGTTTCCCAGTGCTAAATGGAGTTGAATCACATGCTGTTTCGGGTCCTACGTGCAAGAGTTGTTTTCTGGTAAGGAAAGTCACTATTGCGCTCCCATTGCCATACACAGTGCAAATAGCACTCGCGTCTGTTCCCAGCAAGTACAGTGTATTGGACTGAAGAGGATCTACTGTTCTTGTCAGGTTCCTAAGGAGAATTGAACTAGATATGGCCGTGTGTATAGGAAGCACAGTTCTTTTGTTCTCAGCAAGCTCACTGTTCGGACCCCATAGGAAACACAGTAGAGTAGAAGTGTGCTCTTTTCTCAGAATCAGAGTGTGTTTCTTGTAAGGCGAGCTAGCGTTTGTTTCCCAGTGCTAAATGGAGTTGAATCCCATGCAGTTTCTGCTCCTACGAGCAAGAGTTGTTTTCTGGTAAGAAGAGTCACTATTGCGCTCCCATTGCCATACACAGTGCAAATAGCACTCGCGTCTTTTCCCAGCAAGTACAGTGTATTGGATGGAAGAGGATCTACTGTTCTTGTCAGGTACCTAAGCAGACTTGAACTAGATATGGCCGTGTGTAGAAAGCACAGTTTTTTTGTTCTGAGCAAGCTCACTGTTCAGAACCCATAGGAAACACAGTAGAGTAGAAGAGTGCTCTTTTCTCAAAAGCAGATTATGTTTCTTGGAAAGCGAGCTAGCGTTTGTTTCCCAGTCCTAAATGGAGTTGAGTCACATGCAGTTTTTTGTCCTACGAGCAAGAGTTTTTTTCTTGTAAGACGAGTCACTATTGTGCTCCAATAGCCATACACAGTGCAAATAGCACTCGCGTCTATTCCCAGCAATTACAGTGTATCGGACTGAAGAGGAGCTACTGTTCTTGTCAGTTTCCTAAGAAGAGTTGAACTAGATATGGTCCGTGTGTAGGAAGCACAGTTTTTTGTTCTGAGCAATCTCACTGTTTGGACCTCATATGAAACACAGTAGAGTAGAACAGTGCTCTTTTCTCAAAAGCAGAGTGTGTTTCTTGTAAGGCGAGCAAGTGTTTGTTTCCCTGTCCTAAATGGAGTTGAATCACATGCAGTTTCTGATCCTAAGAGCAAGAGTTGTTTTCTGGTAAGAAGAGTCACTATTGCCCTGACATTGCCATACACAGGACAAATAGCACTGGCGTCTGTTCCCAGCAAGTACAGTGTATTGGACTGAAGAGGATCTACTGTTTATGTCAGGTTTATAAGCAGAATTGAACTAGATATGGCCGTGTGTGTAGGAAGCACAGTTTTTTTGTTCTGAGCAAGCTCACTGTTCGGACCCCATAGGAAACACAGTAGAGTAGAAGAGTGCTCTTTTCTCTAAAGCAGATTGTGTTCCTTGTAAGGCGAGCTAGCATTTGCTTCCCAGTCCTAAATGGAGTTGAATCCCATACAGTTTCTGGTCCTACGAACAAGAGTTGTTTTCTGGTAAGGAAAGTCACTATTGAGCTCCCATTGCCATACACAGTGCAAATAGCACTCGCGTCTGTTCCCAGCAAGTACAATGTATTGGACTGAAGAGGAGCTACTGTTCTTGTCAGTTTCCTAAGCAGAGTTGAACTAGATATGGCCCGTGTGTGTAGGAAGCACAGATCTTTGGTTCTGAGCAAGCTCACTGTTCTGGCCCTATAGGAAACACAGTAGAGTAGAAAAGTGCTCTTTTCTCTAAAGCAGAGTGTGTTTCTTGTAAGGCGAGGTAGCGTTTGTTTCCCAGTCCTAAATGGAGTTGAATCACATGCAGTTTCTGGTCCTACGAGCAAGAGTTGTTTTGTGGTAAGAATAGTCACTATTGCGCTGCCATGCCATACACAGGACAAATAGCTCTGGCGTCTGTTCCCAGCAAGTACAGGGTATTGGACTGAAGAGGATCTACTGTTCTTGTCAGGTTACTAAGCAGAGTTGAACTAGATATGGCCGTGTGTAGGAAGCACAGTTCTTTTGTTCTGAGCAAGCTCACTGTTTGGACACCATAGGAAACACAGTAGAGTAGAAGAGTGCTCTTTTCTCAAAAGCAGAGTGTGTTTCGTGTAAAGCGAGCCTGCGTTTGTTTCCCAGTCCTAAATGGAGTTGAATCCCATGCAGTTTCTGGTCCTAAGAGCAAGAGTTGTTTTCTGGTAAAGAAAGTCACTATTCTGCTCCCCTTCCCATACACAGTGCAAATAGCTCTCGCGTCTGTTTCCAGCAAGTACAGTGTATTGGACTGAAGAGGAGCTACTGTTTTTGTCAGTTTCCTAGGCAGAGTTGAACTAGATATGGCCCGTGTGTAGGAAGCACAGTTATTTTGTTCTGAGCAAGCTCACTGTTCTGGCCCTATAGGAAACACAGTAGAGTAGAAGAGTGCTCTTTTCTCAAACCAGAGTGTGTTTCTTGTAAGGCGAGCTAGCGTTTGTTTCCCAGTCCTAAATGGAATTGAGTCACATGCAGATTTTGTCCTACGAGCAAGAGTTGTTTTCTGGTAAGAAGAGTCACTATTGCGATCCAAATGCCTAATACAGTGCAAATAGCACTGGCGTCTGTTCCCAGCAAGTACAGTGTATCAGACTGAAGAGGAGCTACTGTTCTTCTCAGTTTCCTAAGCAGAGTTGAACTAGATATGGCCCGTGTGTGTAGGAAGCACAGTTCTTTTTTTCTGAGCAAGCTCACTCTTCTGGCCCTATAGGAAACACAGTAGAGTAGAAGAGTGCTCTTTTCTCAAAAGCAGAGTGTGTATCTTGTAAAGCGAGCTAGAGTTTGTTTCCCAGTCCTAAATGGAGTTGAATCACATGCAGTTTCTGGTCCTACGAGCAAGAGTTGTTTTCTGGTAAGAAGAGTCACTATTGCGCTGCCATTGCCATACACAGGACAAATAGCACTGGCGTCTGTTTCCAGCAAGTACAGTGTATTGGACTGAAGAGGATCTACTGTTCTTGTCAGGTTCCTAAGCAGAATTGAACTAGATATGGCCTTGTGTGTAGGAAGCACAGTTCTTTTGTACTGAGCAAGTTCACTGTTCGGACCCCATGGGAAACACAGTAGAGTAGAAGAGTGCTCTTTTCTCAAAAGCAGAGTGTGTTTCTTGTAAGGCGAGCTAGTGTTTGTTTCCCAGTCCTAAATGGAATTGAGTCACATGGAATTTGGTCCTACGAGCAAGAGTTGTTTTCTGGTAAGACGAGTCACTATTGTGCTCCAATTGCCATACACAGTGCAAATAGCACTCGTGTCTCTTCCCCGCAAGTACAGTGTATTGGACTGAATTGGAGCTACTGCTCTTGTCAGTTTCCTAAGCAGAGTTGAACTAGATATGACCCCTGTGTGTAGGAAGCACAGTTCTTTTGTTCTGAGCTAGCTCACTGTTCGGACGCCATAGGAAACACAGTGGAGAAGAAGAGTGCTCTTTTCTCAAAAGCAGAGTGTGTTTCATGTAAGGCGAGCTAGCATTTGTTTCCCAGTCCTAAATGGATTTGAATCACATGCAGTTTCTGGTCCTATGAGCAAAAGTTGTTTTCTGGTAAAGAAAGTCACTATTGCGCTCCCATTACCATACACAGTGCAAATGCACTCGCGTCTGTTCCCAGCAAGTACAGTGTATCGGACTGAAGAGGAGCTACTGTTCTTGTCAGTTTCCTAAGCAGAGTTGAACTAGATATGGCCCGTGTGTTTAGGAAGCACAGTTATTATGTTCTGAGCAAGCTCACTGTTCTTTACCTATAGGAAACACAGTAGAGTAGAAGAGTGGTCTTTTCTATAAAGCAGAGTGTGTTTCTTGTAAGGCGAGCTAGTGTTTGTTTCCTAGTCCTAAATGGAGTTGAATCACATGCAGTTTCTTGTCCTACGAGCAAGAGTTGTTTTATGGTAAGAAGAGTCACTATTGCGCTGCCATTGCCATACACAGGACAAACAGCACTGACATCTGTTCCCAGCAAGTACAGTGTATTGGACTGAAGAGGATCTACTGTCCTTGTCAGGTTCCTAAGCAGAATTGAACTAGATATGGCCATTTGTGTAGGAAGCACAGTTCTTTTGTTCTGAGCCAGCTCACTATTCAGACACCGTAGGAAACACAGTAGAGTAGAAGAGTGCTCATTTCTCAAAAGCAGAATGTGTTTCTTGTAAGGCGAGCTAGCGTTTGTTTCCCAGTCCCTAATCGAGTTGAATCACATGCAGTTTCTGGTCCTACAAGCAAGAGTTGTTTTCTGGTAAGGAAAATCACTATTGCGCTCCCCTTGCCATACACAGTGCAAATAGATCTCGCGTCTGTTCCCAGCAAATACAGTGTATCAGACTGAAGAGGAGCTATTGTTCTTGTCAGTTTCCTAAGCAGAGTTGAACTAGATATGGCCCGTGTGTGTAGGAAGCACAGTTCTTCTGTTCTGAGCAAGTTCACTGTTCTGGCCCTATAGGAAACGCAGTAGAGTAGAAGAGTGCTCTTTTCTCAAAGCAGAGTGTGTTTTTGTAAGGAGAGCTAGCGTTCGTTTCCTAGTCCTAAATGGAGTGGAATCACATGCAGTTTCTGGTCCTATGAACAGGAGTTGTTTTCTGGTAAGGAAAATCACTATTGTGCTCCCATTGCCTACACAAGGCAAATAGCACACGAGTCTTTTCCCAGCAAGTACAGTGTATTAGACTGAATAGGAGCTATTGTTCTTCTCAGTTTCCTAAGCAGAGTTGAACTAGATATGGCCCGTGTGTGTAGGAAGCACAGTTCTTTTTTTCTGAGCAAGCTCACTGTTCTGGCCCTATAGGAAATACATTAGAGTAGAAGAGTGCTCTTTTCTCAAAAGCAGAGTGTGATTCTTGTAAAGCGTGCTAGAGTTTGTTTCCCAGTCCTAAATGGAGTAGAATCACATGCAGTTTCTGCTCCTACGAGCAAGAGTCGTTTTCTGGTAAGAAGAGTCACTATTGCGCTGCCTTTGCCATACACAGGACAAATAGCACTCGCGTCTGTTCCAGCAAGTACAATGTATGGGACTGAAGAGGATCTACTGTTCTTGTCAGTTTCCTAAGCAGAGTTGAACTAGATATGGGCCGTGTGTGCAGGAAGCACAGTTATTTTGTTCTGAGCAAGCTCACTGTTTGGACCCCATAGGAAACACAGTAGAGTAGAAGAGTGCTGTTTTCTCTAAAGCAGAGTGTGTTTCTTGTAAGGCGAGCTAGCGTTTGTTTCCCAGTCCTAAATGGAGTGGAATCACATGCAGTTTCTGGTCCTATGATTGAGTTGTTTTCTGGTAAGGAAAGTCACTATTGTGCTCCCATTGCCATACAAAGTGCAAATAGCACATGCGTCTGTTCCCAGCAAGTACAGTGTATTGGACTGAAGAGGAGCTACTGTTCTTGTCAGGTTCCCAAGCAGAGTTGAACTAGATATGGCCCGTGTGTGTAGGAAGCACATTTTTTATGTTCTGAGCAAGCTCACTGTTCTGGCCCTATAGGAAACACAGAAGAAGAGTAGATGAGTGCTCTTTTATCTAAAGCAGAGTGTGTTTCTTGTAAGGCGAGCTAGCGTTTGTTGCCCAGTCCTAAATGGAGTTGAGTCACATGCAGTTTTTTGTCATACGAGCAAGAGTTGTTTTCTGGTAAGACGAGTCACTATTGTGCTCCAATTGCCATACACAGTGCAAAGAGCACTCGCGTCTGTTACCCGCACGTAAAGTGTATTGGACTGAAGAGGAGCTACTCTTCTTGTCAGTTTCCTAAGCACAGTAGAACTCGATATGGCCCGTGTGTGTAGGAAGCAGAGTTCTTTTGTTCTGAGCAAGCTCACTGTTTGGTCCCCATAGGAAACAGTAGAGTAGAAGAGTGCTCTTTTCTCAAATGCAGAGTGTGTTTCTTGTAAGGCGAGCTAGCGTTTGTTTCCCAGTCCTAAATGGAGTTGAATCACATGCAGTTTCTGGTCCTACGAGCATGATTTGTTTTATGGTAAGAAGAGTCACTATTGTGCTGCCATTGCCATACACAGGACAAATAGCACTGGTGTCTGTTCCCAGCAAGTACAGTGTATTGGACTGAAGAGGATCTACTGTTCTTGTCAGGTTCCTAAGCAGAATTGAACTATATATGATCCGTGTGTGTAGGAAGCACAGTTCTTTTGTTCTGAGCAAGCTCACTGTTTTGGACCCGATAGGATAAACAGTAGAGTAGAAGAGTGCTCTTTTCTCCAAAGCAGAGTGTGTTTCTTTTAAGGCGGAGCTAGCGTTTGTTTCCCAGTCCTAAATGGAGTTGAATCACATGCAGGATTGTGGTCCTACAAGCAAGAGTTGTTTTCTGGTAAGGAAAGTCACTATTGCTCTCCCATTTCCATACACAGTGCAAATACCACTCGCGTCTGTTCCCAGCAAGTACAGTGTATCAGAATGAAGAGGAGCTACTGTTCTTGTCAGTTTTCTAAGCAGAGTTGAACTAGATATGGCCCGTGTGTTTAGGAAGCACAGTTATGATGTTCTGAGCAAGCTCACTGTTCTGGCCCTATAGGAAACACAGGTAGAGTAGAAGAGTGCTCTATTCTCAAAAGCAGAGTGTGTTTTCTTGTAAGGCGAGCTAGTGTTTGTTTCCTAGTCCTAAATGGAGTTGAATCACATGCAGTTTCAGGTTCTACGAACAAGAATTGTTTTCTGCTAAGGAAAGACGCATTGTGCTCCCATTGCCATACACAGTGCAAATAGACACTCGCTTCTGTTCCAAGCAAGTACAGTGTATTGGACTAAATAGGTGCTACTGTTCTTGTCAGTTTCCTCAGCAGAGTTGAACTAGATATGTCTGTGTGTGTAGGAAGCACAGTTCTTTTGTTTCTTTGCAAGCTCACTGTTCGACCCCATAGGAAACACAGTAGAGTAGAAGGAGTGCTCTTTTCTCTAAAGCAGAGTTTGTTTCTTGTAAGGCGAGCTGGCGTTTGTTTCGCAGTCCTAATGGAGTTGAATCCCATGCAGTTTCTGGTACTACGAGCAAGAGTTGTTTCTGGTAAGAAGAGTCACTATTGCGCTGCCATTGCCATACACAGGACAAATAGCGGTGGCGTCTGTTCGCAGCAAGTACAGTGTATTGGATGGAAGAGGATCTACCTGTTCTTGTCAGGTTCCTAAGCAGACTTGAACTAGATATGGCCGTGTGTGTAGGAAGCAGAGATTTTTTGTTCTGAGCAAGCTCACTGTTCGGACCCCTAGGAAACACAGTAGAGTCGAAGAGTGTTTATTTCTCAAAAGCAAAGTGTGTTTCTTTTAAGGCGAGCTAGCATTTGTTTCCATTACTAAATGGAGTGGAATCACATGCAGTTTCAGGTCCTACGAGCAAGAGTTGTTTTCTGGTAAGGAAAGTCACTATTGTGCTTCCATTGACATACCCAGTGCAAATAGCACTCGCGTCTGTTCCCAGCAAGTACAGTGTATTGGACTGAAGAGGATCTACTGTTCTTGTCAGTTTCCCTAAGCAGAGTTGAACTAGATATGGCCCGTGTGTGGGAAGCACAGTTCTTTTGTTCTGAGCAAGCTCACTGTTCTGGCCTTGTAGGGAAACACAGTAGAGTACAAGAGTGCTCTTTTTCTAAAGCAGAGTGTGTTTCTTGTAAGGCGAGCTAGCGTTTGTTTCCCAGTCCTAAATGGAGTTGAATCACATGCAGTTTCCTGGTCCTACGAGCAAGAGTTTTTTTATGGTAAGAATAGTCACTATTGTGCTGCCATTGCCATACACAGGACAAATAGCACTGGGGTCTGTTTCCAGCAAGTACAGTGTATTGGACTGAACAGGAGCTACTGTTCTTGTCAGTTTCCTAAGCAGAGTTGAACTAGATATGGCCTGTGTGTGTAGGAAACACAGCTCTTTTTTTCTGAGCAAGCTCACTGTTCTGGCCCTATAGGAAACACAGTAGAGTAGAAGAGTGCTCTTTTCTCAAAAGTAGATTGTGTTTCTTGTAAAGCGAGCTAGAGTTTGTTTCCCAGTCGTAAATGGAGTGGAGTCACATGCAATTTTTTTTCCTACGAGCAAGATTTGTTTTCTGGTAAGACGAGTCACTATTGTGCTCCAATTGTCATACACAGTGCAAATAGCACTGGCGTCTGTTCCCAGCAAGTACAGTGTATTGGACTGAAGAGAATCTACTGTTATTGTCAGTTTCCTAAGCAGAGTTGAAATAGATATGGTCCATGTCTGTAGGAAGCAGAGTTCCTTTGTTCTGAGCAAGCTCACTGTTTGGACCCCATAGGAAACACCGTAGAGTAGATGAGTGCTCTTTCTCAAAAGCAGAGTGTGTTTCTTGAAAGGCAGGCTACCATTTGTTTCCCAGTCCTAAATGGCGTGAATCACATGCAGTTTGTGGTCCTACGAGAAGAGAGTAGTTTTCTGGTAAGGAAAGTCACTATTGTGCTCTCATTGCCATACACAGTGCAAATAGCACTCGCGTCTGTTCCCAGCAAGTACAGTGTATTGGACTGAACAAGAGCTACTGTTCTTGTCATTTTCCTAAGCAGAGTTGAACTACATATGGTCCGTGTGTGTAGGAAGCACAGTTCTTTTGTTCTGAGCAAACTCAGTGTTTGGACCCCATAGGGAACACAGTAGAGTAGAAGAGTGCTCTTTTGTCAAAAGCAGAGTGTGTTTCTTGTAAGGCAAGCTAGAGTTTGTTTCCCAGTCCTAAATGGAGTTGAGTCACATGCAGTTTTTTGTCCTACGAGCAAGAGTTGTTTTCTGGTAAGACGAGGCACTATTGTGCTCCAATTGCCATACACAGTGCAAATAGCACTCACGTCTGTTCTCAGCAAGTACAGTGTATCGGACTGAAGAGGAGCTACTGTTCTTGTCAGTTTCCTAAGCAGAGTTGAACTAGATATGGCCCGTGTGTGTAGGGAGCACAGTTATTATGTTCTGAGACAAGCTCACTGTTCTGGCCCTATAGGAAACACAATAGAGTAGAAGAGTGCTCTTTTCTCTTAAGCAGAGTGTGTTTCTTGTAAGGCGATCTCGCGTTTGTTTCCCAGACCTAAATGGAGTTAATAACTGCAGTTTTTGGTCCTACGAGCAAGAGATGTTTTCTGGTAAGAAGAGTCACTATTGCGCTCCAAATGCCATACACAGTGCAAATAGCACTCGCGTCTGTTCCCTCAAGTACAGTGTATTGGATTGAAGAGGAGCTACTGTTCTTGTCAGTTTCCTAAGCAGAGTTGAACTAGATAAGGCCCGTGTGTGTAGGAAGCACAGTTCTTATGTTCTGAGGCAAGCTCATTGTTTGGACCCCATAGGAAACACAGTAGAGTAGAAGAGAGCTCTTTTCTCTAAAGCAGAGTGTGTTTCTTGTAAGGCTCGCTAGCGTTTGTTTCCTAGTCCTAAATGGAGTAGAATCACATGCAGTTTTCTGGTCCTACGAACAAGAGTTGTTTTCTGGTAAGGAAAGTCACCATTGCGATCCCATTGCCATACACAGGGCAAATAGCACTCGAGTCTTTTCCCAGAAAGTACAGTGTATTGGACTGAATAGGAGCTACTGTTCTTGTCAGTTTCCTATGCAGAGTTGAACTTCATATGGTCCGTGTGTGTAGGAAACACAGTTCTTTTGTTCTGAGCAAGATCACTGTTTGGGACCCCATAGGAAACACAGTAGAGTAGAAGAGTGCTCTATTTCTCTAAAGCAGAGTGTGTTTCTTGTAAGGCGAGCTAGCGTTTGTTTCCCAGTCCTAAATGGATTGGAATCACATGCAGTATTTTGTCCTACGAGCAAGAGTTGTTTTATGGTAAGAATAGTCACTATTGCGCTGCCATTGCTATACACAGGACAAATAGCACTGGCGTCTGTTCGCAGCAAGTACAGTGTATTGGACTGAAGAGGATCTACTGTTCTTGTCAGGTTCCTAAGCAGAATTGAACTAGATATGGCCGTGTGTGTAGGAAGCACAGTTCTTTTGTTCTGAGCAAACTCACTGTTCGGACCCCATAGGAAACACAGTAGAGTAGAAGAATGCTCTTTTCTCAAAAGCAGAGTGTGTTTCTTGTAACGCGAGCTAGCGTTTGTTTCCCAGTCCTAAATGGAGTTGAATCACATGCAGTTTCTGGTCCTACGAGCAAGAGTTGTTTTCTGGTAAGGAAAGTCACTATTGCGCTCCATTGCCATACAAAGTGCAAACAGCACTCGCCTCTGTTCCCAGCAAGTACAGTGTATCAGACTGAAGAGGAGCTACTGTTCTTGTCAGTTTCCTAAGCAGAGTTGAACTAGATATTGCCCGTGTGTGTAGGAAGCACAGTTCTTATGTTCTGAGCAAGCTCACTGTTCTGGCCCTATAGGAAACACAGTAGAGTAGATGAGTGCTCTTTTCTCTAAAGCAGAGTGTGTTTCTTGTAAGGCGAGCTAGCACTGGTTTCCTAGGCCTAAAAGGAGTTGAATCACATGCAGTTTCTGGTACTACGAACAAGAGTTGTTTTTCTGGTAAGGAAAGTCACTATTGCGCGTCCCATTGCCATACACAGTGCAAATAGCACTTGCGTCTGTTCCAAGCTAGTACAGTGTATCGGAATGAAGAGGAGCTACTGTTCTGGTCAGTTTCCTAAGCAGAGTTGAATTAGATATGGCCCGTGTGTGTAGGAAGCACAGTTCTTTTTTTCTGAGAAAGCTCACTGTTCTGGCCCTATAGGAAACACAGTAGGAGTAGAAGACTGCTCTTTTCTCAAAAGCAGAGTGTGTTTCTTGTAAAGCAAGCTAGAGTTTGTTTCCCAGTCCCTGAATGGAGTTGAGTCACATGCAGTTTTTGTCCTATGAGCAAGAGTTGTTTTCTGGTAAGACGAGTCACTATTGTGCTCCAATTGCCGTACACAGTGAAAATAGCACTGGCGTCTGGTCCCAGCAAGTACAGTGTATTGGACTGAAGAGGATCTACTGTTCTTGTCAGTTTCCTAAGCAGAGTTGAACTAGATATGGCCAGTGTGTGTAGGAAGCACAGTTCTTTTGTTCTGAGCAAGCTCACTATTCGGACCCCATAGGAAACACAGTAGAGTAGAAGAGTGCTCTTTTTTCAAAAGCAGAGTGCATTTTGTAAGGCAAGCTAGCGTTTGTTTCCCAGTCATAAATGGAGTTGAATCCCATGCAGTTTATGGTCCTACGAGAAAGAGTTGTTTTCTGGTAAGGAAAGTCACTATTGTGCTCCCATTGCCATACACAGGACAAATAGCACTGGCGTCTGTTCCCAGCAAGGTACAGTGTATTGGACTGAAGAGGATCTACTGTTCTTGTCAGGTTCCTAAGCAGAATTGAACAAGATATGGCCGTGTGCGTAGGAAGCACAGTTCTTTTGTTCTGAGCATGCTCACTGTTCTGACCCCATAGGAAACACAGTAGAGTAGAAGAGTGCTCTTTTCTCAAAAGCAGAGTGTGCTTCTTGTAAGGCAAGCTAGAGTTTGTTTCCCAGTCCTAAATGGAGTTGAGTCACATGCAGTTTTTTTGTCCTATGAGCAAGAGTTGTTTTCTGGTAAGACGAGTCACTATTGTGCTCCAATTGCCATACAGAGTGCAAATAGCACTCACGTCTGTTCTCAGCAAGTACAGTGTATCGGACTGAAGAGGAGCTACTGTTCTTGTCAGTTTTCCTAAGCAGAGTTGAACGAGATATGGCCCGTGTGTGTAGGAAGCACAGTTATTATGTTCTGAGCAAGCTCACTGTTCTGGCCCTATAGGAAACACTATAGAATAGAAGAGTGCTCTTTTCTCTAAAGCAGAGTGTGTTTCTTGTAAGGCGAGCTCGCGTTTGTTTCCCAGTCCTAAATGGAGTTGAGTAACAGGCAGTTTTTGGTCCTACGAGCAAGAGTTGTCTTCTGGTAAGAAGAGTCACTATTGCGCTCCAAAAGCCCTACACAGTGCAAATAGCATTCGCGTCTGTTCCCTCAAATACAGTGTATTGGACTGAAGAGGATCTACTGTTCTTGTCAGTTTCCTAAGCAGAGTTGAACTAGATATGGCCCGTGTGTGGAAGCACAGTTCTTTTGTTCTGAGCAAGCTCACTGTTCTGGCCTTGTAGGAAACACAGTAGAGTACAAGAGTGCTCTTTTTCTAAAGCAGAGTGTGTTTCTTGTAAGGCGAGCTAGCGTTTGTTTCCCAGTCCTAAATGGAGTTGAATCACATGCAGTTTCTGGTCCTACGAGCAAGAGTTTGTTTTATGGTAAGAATAGTCACTATTGTGCTGCCATTGCCATACACAGGACAAAATAGCACTGGGGTCTGTTTCCAGCAAGTACAGTGTATTGGACTGAACAGGAGCTACTGTTCTTGTCAGTTTCCTAAGCAGAGTTGAACTAGATATGGCCTGTGTGTGTAGGAAACACAGCTCTTTTTTTCTGAGCAAGCTCACTGTTCTGGCCTATAGGAAACACAGTAGAGTAGAAGAGTGCTCTTTTCTCAAAGTAGATTGTGTTTCTTGTAAAGCGAGCTAGAGTTTGTTTCCCAGTCGTAAATGGAGTGGAGTCACATGCAATTTTTTTTCCTACGAGCAAGATTTGTTTTCTGGTAAGGACGAGGTCACTATTTGTGCTCCAATTGTCATACACAGTGCAAAATAGCACTGGCGTCTGTTCCCAGCAAGTACAGTGTATTGACTGAAGAGAATCTACTGTTATTGTCAGTTTCCTAAGCAGAGTTGAAATAGATATGGTCCATGTCTGTAGGAAGCAGAGTTCCTTTGTTCTGAGCAAGCTCACTGTTTGGACCCATAGGAAACACCGTAGAGTAGATGAGTGCTCTTTTCTCAAAAGCAGAGTGTGTTTCTTGAAAGGCAGGCTACCATTTGTTTCCCAGTCCTAAATGGCGTTGAAATCACATGCAGTTTGTGGTCCTACGAGAAAGAGTAGTTTTCTGGTAAGGAAAGTCCACTATTGTGCTCTCATTGCACATACACAGTGCAAATAGCACTCGCGTCTGTTCCCAGCAAGTACAGTGTATTGGACTGAACAAGAGCTACTGTTCTTGTCATTTTCCCTAAGCAGAGTTGAACTACATATGGTCCGTGTGTGTAGGAAGCACAGTTCTCTTTTGTTCTGAGCAAACTCAGTGTTTGGGACCCCATAGGGAACACAGTAGAGTAGAAGAGTGCTCTTTTGTCAAAGCAGAGTGTGTTTCTTGTAAGGCAAGCTAGAGTTTGTTTCCCAGTCCTAAAATGGAGTTGAGTCACATGCAGTTTTTTGGTCCTACGAGCAAGAGTTGTTTTCTGGTAAGACGAGGCACTATTGTGCTCCAATTGCCATACACAGTGCAAATAGCACTCACGTCTGTTCTCAGCAAGTACAGTGTATCGGACTGAAGAGGAGCTACTGTTCTTGTCAGTTTCCTAAGCAGAGTTGAACTAGATATAGGCCCGTGTGTGTAGGGAGCACAGTTATTATGTTCCTGAGCAAGCTCACTGTTCTGGCCCTATAGGAAACACAATAGAGTAGAAGAGTGCTCTTTTCTCAAGGCGATCTCGCGTTTGTTTCCCAGTCCTAAATGGAGTTAATAACTGGCAGTTTTTGGTCCTACGAGCAAGAGATGTTTTCTGGTAAGAAGAGTCACTATTGCGCTCCAAATGCCATACACAGTGCAAATAGCACTCGCGTCTGTTCCCTCAAGTACAGTGTATTGGACTGAATAGGAGCTACTGTTCTTGTCAGTTTCCTAAGCAGAGTTGAACTAGATAAGGCCCGTGTGTGTAGGAAGCACAGTTCTTATGTTCTGAGCAAGCTCATTGTTTGGACCCCATAGGAAACACAGTAGAGTAGAAGAGAGCTCTTTTCTCTAAAGCAGAGTGTGTTTCTTGTAAGGCGAGCTAGCGTTTGTTTCCTAGTCCTAAATGGAGTAGAATCACATGCAGTTTCTGGTCCTACGAACAAGAGTTGTTTTCTGGTAAGGAAAGTCACCATTGCGATCCCATTGCCATACACAGGGCAAATAGCACTCGAGTCTTTTCCCAGAAAGTACAGTGTATTGGACTGAATAGGAGCTACTGTTCTTGTCAGTTTCCTAAGCAGAGTTGAACTTCATATGGTCCGTGT